>NW_020185085.1:0-2848 GCF_003031525.2 Neophocaena asiaeorientalis asiaeorientalis | reverse complement strand
CCGTGTTCCCTGCATTGGCAGGCGGACTCTCAACCACTGAGACACCGGGGAAGTCCCACATATGCCTTTTTATACAAGGTTGTATACCAAGGACAATGGGAGGTGTGACTTGGTAAATACATGGGTTCTCGCTTGAGGTATTTGCAGTAGTTTTTAGTTAACTTACTTTGCCGTGAACTTGCTGATATTGGTGGTTATTTTTGTTGTTCAGAGCAGAAGATAGTTGTGAATCAATGAAAACAGAAAGCATTCTCAAGCTGTTTTTTACCTTAAAAAACTGGGACATTTAGCATACATTGTAGATACAGTAGTCAGAAAGCATTTTATTTTCACCATGCCAACACAATTGTGGGAGAGCTAATAACCTTTAATAGCATTTTGAAGAGCAAGGATGTTTCATTCATGAAATGTTGAAGGTAAAAACTTTAAGGAAGCAAGGTTTTTAGACTGTCATATCCAAACTCTTTTCTTTGTTCACTTGAAAAGCAGATGCAAGTTGCCAAGTTGACATAACTGAAAGTGTTTCTCCTGGGATGCCATGATTTCTTATCTCCTGGGTTATATATTAGGAGATGAAAATGTTTTATTTTTGAAATGTCTTTGTGGTTTAAATTCAAGTGACATCAACTGCAAATAGCCTGAAGCAAAGCTACTCTGATCTTTTCCTTTGCTGTGAATGATCTAGTCACTTTGGAAAAGACAGCTCACATCAAGGGGAAAAATATTTAAAAAATGAAATATTGAATGAAAAGGAATATTTTAAACCACACAGTTTAGTTGCTGAAAAAGTGATCAATCTATTCATCATCCTGAAATTACTGTTTTATTTTGACTTTCATATTACATATTATGTTTAAACACATTCTTATCATTATTATTATTATTGTATAAAGTCTACGGTTACAAAGCATGAAGTCATCTTCTCTGGTCTCAACATTCTTACAGATGATAAAACTCAGAATTGGAAAACCTAAGTAATTTTCCCCACCATGAACTTTATAAGTCATATGGGCTTCATCACTTTTAAACTAGCACTCACTCAACCACACCATCAGTTCCCAAAGAAAGTCTTCAGCATCTTAATTGCAGTAATGTTTCAAGAATAGGACTATAACAGTTCTGCAAACTTCAGTCCCTCTTGAGTTAATACAAAGAGCTAGTTTTACATCAAAGACAGTGAGAATAGAGGAAGGAGGAAAATGTTGAATTAGTTTAACTCATGATATCTCAAACTTATCTGATGACTTATCACATTTTTCCCCATCTATTAAAAGCCAGTAAGTCTAGTTTCTTTCAAATGAATTTGGTAAACCTTGGAATACACCATGCAAAAAGAAAATGAGTCTCAGAAGGAATACCTAAAAAAATGTTGCCCAGTTTTTTTGTTTTTTTTTGTGTGTAATTTCTAAAAGTTTGATATACCAAAAATACATTGGCAGTTTACTTTGATAATATCAGAATTACTATGGGTCTTAAAAATTCAAAATATGTGTCAACATGATAATTTAAATATATTGATATAGGCACCCTATAAATTATAAAAATATTATAGTAAAACTCACAAGTTATTGTCCTTGATAATTTAATATGGTAACATTAACTGGGTCTTTCGCTTTGAAAATGTGTGGAATATTTAGTTTATTACAAGTTTTCACTTACCAAAAGAAGGCAGAAGAAACATATTTGAGTATACCAAATTAGGACTCTCTTATGATAGAAATATTGATACAAGGATTAATACATTAGGATTAAATCCTAAAACATATGACCCTTCATATTTCATGGGAAAGTCTCAAATAAAAGACTTGACAACTTATGTGCTACTGATGAATGTGTCTTTCGCATATTCTTTAAGGCAAAATATAAAACATTGAAATAGCATGTGCCAGCATAATCTCACTATAGCCTTTAAGAGATTGTCAGAAGCATCAGAGCAGGCACCTCGACATGAAATTTATGACAATTTTTTTATGGATTAGGACTGAATCCGTATCAGAACAACCCCATCCTGGCAATGGGGAGCTGAGACTTAGTGTTCCCAAGAAATATACTTGTTTCTTTGTAAGCTCAAGGTTTGAGATCCTTAGATCCAGGTATCACTTTTGGTTATCTCCCATTATATTGACCTCTGTGACACCCAAATTAAACAAACATAGAAATTTTCCTCAAAACTAGATTAATCTATATCCCTTTGGTAAAAGATCCAAGACATCTGTGGGTATCAAACTAAGGCATGTTGAATGGCTGTGTCACGTATTTATTCTGGGTTGTCTGGGAAGGTAAGGCTGTGGTGACAGCAGGGACACAGGTTAAGTAAACCATTCTAATAATGTGCCTCTGAGATGGCTCTGCGACTCTTATGGACTTTTAAATGACTTTTATTTGGCTGCTTGAAATAATATTTTGTCTTATAAGTCAATTAAAATGAATCAATTAAGGGCTTGCATTGGTGACATTTAAAGGTCAGGTATTGCAATAACACAAAAACCACTACCTCAGGCAAACTCAACTTTTGTTTCTTAAGGCCTCAGTTACATGCATGTTGTTTACCTATAGATATTCTGATGGGATGCTAAGACTTGAAATACTTGGATACTAGAATTCTCTGCTTTGGAAAAATCTGTTCTCTGTTATCAATTTGTTAACTTCCTCAGCTCCTTCAAAGGGTGTTACAAAATCACTTTTTAGGTAAGGCTTGCCCTCATTATCCTCTATATTTTTTAATATACTTTTTAAAAAATTGAAGTATATTTGACTTACAATGCTGTATTAATTTCAGGTGTACAGTGAAGTGACTCAGTTAAATATTATATATATATATATATATTATTTTTCAGATTCTTTTCCA
>NW_020185084.1:0-2806 GCF_003031525.2 Neophocaena asiaeorientalis asiaeorientalis | reverse complement strand
CACGGAGTCCTAACCACTGGACCGCCAGGGAATTCCCTTTTCCCCTTTTTAATCCTTCATGTTCGCTCTGGCTTCCACCTACCCCTTGGATTGGATGACAGGAGGAAGCATTATGTGGTCATTAAGAAAGATGGATTTTGAAATCACATCCTCCTGGGTTTGAATGCACCACTTATTTCCTTGGTCAGCTGCTTGGCCTCTCAGAGTCTGAGTTTCATCTGTTACGAAAAACGTCAAAGATACCAATTTCATAGGGTTATTGTACAGATTAATTAAAATGCTTAAAGGAGGCCTAGGACAGAACTTGGCATACAGTCAGAGGTAATAAAGAGCATCTATTGTTATTATTATTACTGCTGATATTATCGAGCTTGGGACTTCCAAGCTGGATATAGCTTGACTCTTTCCTCCTTCTAGAAATGTCGTTTTCAACCTTGGCTTTACTCTGGAATTCCCTAAGGAAGGCTAAAGAAAATCCTGGGGCCAGGGCCTCACCCCCAAGATTCTGACACAGTCCTCTTGGGGTGTGGCTGAGTCTTGATTGGTTTAAAAGCTGGTTCTAATGTACAGCTAAGGCTGAGGACCAGAGCAATGGTTCTCAAAGTGTAGTCCCAGGACCAGGAGCATCAGCAGCGTCTGGGAGCTTGTTAGAAATGCAGATTCTCAGCCCTCCTGAATCAGTATCTCTGCACGTAGGACCCAGTGATCTGTAAGCCCTCCAGTGGATTTGGATTCCCTATTGGATTTGAGATTCACTGTCATAGGGGATTTGCCCTCATCCACATAAGCCTCTGCTGGCTGTCTTTGGTGGCGGTAGTGGTGGTGGGGAAGACCTCTCTTTGTGGGGATCTTACCTACCAGCAGTGGCATTGCTTCTGAGCTTCACTCCGCTTGCTTGAAGACTGAGTTTAAATCTGGGCCATCAGTTAAACAAGATGGGCACATGTATAACTGGATTTACCAAGGAGAATGCACATATGCACACTGTCACATTCAGCTGGCATATTTTTCAGTAAACAGTAGCATCAGACAATTATGCCTTATGCATTGTTTTAAATAAAACAGAGGAACTTACCAGCTTTATTTTCATTGCATTTCATTTTTCTTGGTATTTAAGAGCACTAAAAGGGATACTGACATGTTAAAGCAGACATTAAAGATACCCATTTTTGTGACCTGACCTTGGCTGATTTGCCTGTCCACCATGAGCAGCTTCTTTTTTGTTGAATGTTCATGGTTTCCAATGATTAGAGGTCAGTGAAGTCAGTAGGTCTCCTCCTCTAAACCTCACTTCTAGGTGATGTGTTACAATACTAGCAAGTCTTGGACCAAATTCAACCACATGTAACAACAACAAAATAATAAAGAAACAAAACCAAAAAAACCCAAAACGATAACGGAAAACAGACACAAAGACTGGTCAATCTGCTTTGTAAGCCCACTGAAGTGTGGACCCTCTGTCCTTGGGGTTCTCCAACCTAGAAGGTTCACTTTGAGGCAAAAATGTCACAAGGTTCTGCTCATTGGCTAAACTTCTCCAGCATCCCTGGCATTTTGGGTGTTGGACTTACCTGGGCATTGTAGGATATTTAGCAACCCTGGACCCAGGCACTGAATTCTGCTAGCCATCCTCCCCATCCACTACCCCTTAATCACTGTGATAACCCCAAAAGGCACCCCATTTCCAAACCTCTGTGATCCTCTAATAAATGTAAGGGTGATGGGATCAAATGGAGTTCTTGACCTAGAGTATCACTCCAAAGGTGTAAAGTATTACTCCCAAGGTTGCTGGTTTTTGATACCATATTTTTCAAAATATCTGTTAATTTAAGGCAGAATGATTCTTGAATAGCTTGCATTTCACTGATGAAACATTATTTCTAATATTCCTTATGCTAATTAACAAGCTCAATATGCAGCTTCAGATAGTGGTATTTAAAGCAAGCACTTGTCACGGTGCTTGTAGCAGGCACTGGAGTTGGAGTGCGGGCTCCTGATTAGGGTCTTTCAAATGCTAACCAGCTACCTCTGCAATATGGATTCATGATTAGGGTACTTCACATATTAATTAACCATTTCTAGGGTATAGACTACTTTTAATTTATACTTCATATTTCTCCTATCTATGCTGAAGCATGTTAATGTAAATTACAGATAAGGTTCTATACCTCAGAAGGGAAACCTCTTATATGGCAGATGTGGAAATTAGCACATGTCTGGTGGGTGATCCAACAGTACGTGTCAGAAGGCTTTGGAAAGTACATTGCTATTGACCCAAGGGTATAGTGACCAACTGTCCTGATTTGCCAGAACTCAGGGGTTTCCCTGAATGTGAGGCTGTCTGTGCAAAAACAGGACAGTCCAGGGCAAACTGAGACAGTCTATCACCCTACCACTAACTCTGCCTCTAGAAATTTTTCCTAAGGTGAAGAGGCCAGAAAGATTACTTATAATATGTGTTACTTGTGAAAAGTGCAAATTTGGTACAGGATTAGCATAAGGAAATTTGTTGAATAAATTTTTGTATCTCCATCAGATAGAGTATTATAGTTCTGAAAAACCCATTTTCTCTGTATTAGCTCAGGCTGCCATAACAAAATACCAAGGACTATGTGGCTTAAACAACAGACATTTATTTTCTCACACTTTTGGAAGCTAGAGGTCCCAGATCAAGATCTAGCCGGGTCGATTTCTGGTGAGGGCTCTCTCTTTGGTTTGCAGATGGCTGCCTTCTTGCTGTGTCCTCACAAGGCAGAGAGAGGGAGCCAGCTCTCTGGTGTCTCTTCTTATAAATGCACAAATCCCA
>NW_020185083.1:0-2778 GCF_003031525.2 Neophocaena asiaeorientalis asiaeorientalis | reverse complement strand
TTTTCATGTGTTTCTTGGCCATCTGTATGTCTTCTTTGGACTTTTCAACTCTTCTTTTGAGATAAACTTTTACTGTGGAACACTTCCATCTAATAGATCTATTCCTTTTCCTGATCCTTATAAAAAGCAATAAGTATTCTTAAAACATCTTAGTATGTTTCTCTATACTAATGAACAATAAGCTTTTCGGTTATGTTTCCTAACGAAAACAGTGGACAGATCCAATAGCTTGTGATAGGTTGAATTTGAAAAGAGGGAGGTGAGTTTTATATAAAAAATCATTGTCAAAATAATGTAATTCTTTTCCTGGTTCTTGTTTTTGCTGGCTTCAAAAAGAAGAATCCGAGAACCACTTGACTTTCTTTATATTATGGAATATCCATTGGATCATAGCAGAGAGCTGCCAAGGGCTTGTACAGCAATTTGAATCCACCCTCCCCCACACGCACACACACACTTATCTGCTAAAATACAAGCACTATTGTTTCAGCTTAAAAAAAAAAAAAAAACTCTCCTTCAGGGAATTCCCCATGGCCCAGGTTCGATCCCTGATTGGGGAACTAAGATCCTGCAGGCCGCATGGTGCAGCCAAAAAAAATAATCTCTCCTTAGTTGTTTATGGATTAAATAAAAGCCAAAGGAAATTAACATTGATACTACATCTTAGTTATTGAGGTATATATGTGAATTTCAGCTTTTTTTAAAAGCACTAATCACTGTTTCTATATTACAGTTTTTTGGAGGCTGGCACTTCTACATTCAGGCCTACAAAGCACTGAAACATAAAACTGCAAATATGGACGTACTGATTGTGCTGGCAACTACCATTGCATTTGCTTATTCTTTGGTTATTCTTCTGGTTGCAATGTATGAGAGAGCCAAAGTGAACCCTGTTACTTTCTTTGACACACCTCCTATGCTATTTGTGTTTATTGCACTAGGCCGGTGGCTGGAACATGTAGCAAAGGTAAAGTAAGAAAGGGTGACATTTATTAAAATCTTGGGTGGGTAAATGACCGTAATATTTTCTAGACCAATTATTGGAAATATACATTGATTTATGTAGTTAACGATGTACTAAAAGAAGTATTTTTGTTTTGGCAGTATTTTAGGTTAAATATTCCTTTAGAAGATTTACCAAATTTATGGAATTAATACTTTAGATAATACAGTGTGTCCTTGTTTATTTTAAGAGACATTTAAGAGTACTTATTTTACTTATATCACATTATTAATGGAAAAATTGATGCGACCACAGATTTAAAATAATGATGGAAAAAAATTCACCCACAATCCCATGGTATAACGGAAATCACTTTCTAATCCTGTTCTACATACGTTTATATTTTACGGTGTGGCAAACATGGTATCCATACCACTTTGTGCCCTTAACACTTTAAAGTTTTTTCCCCATTTTTGCAGTCTAGATAATTACTCAGTGTTTCTGAATAATATTCTCTCAAATCAATGTGCTATAATTTACTAAACCATTCTGATTTTATTCTCAATTAGATTGTTTCCAGAGTTTAATTTTAGGTAATCCTGCATTAAACATGGTTAATAGTTATTTCTACTGAATTACTATCTTAGGATAAATTACAAAGGATATGATTAAAGGGCATAAATCTTTCTATGGCTCATTCTACTAATCTTAACAATTTTTGCCATCAAGGGTATGTTAGTGAAGTAGTTTTACTACAACTTCATCAGCACTGACTCCTATCTAAATTTTTGCTAAGTTAGTAGGCATTAAATGGTATCATAGAGTTGCTTTAGTTTGCATTTCTTCCATTAATAGCAGAGGTAAACATTTTCTACACAGCAGGTATTATATTTCTTCTTAAATGAATTGCCTATTTATGTCCTTTGCTCATGTACCTATTGGGTTCTGATGTTTTTCTTATTAATTTACATTATTTATTTATAAATTATACCTAATAATACATTTTATATTTTGTGTACTTCATATTTTCAAAGTGAAACATTTTCTGATTTGAATTAATTAACATTCCTAAAGTTGTCTTTTAAGTAAATGTTAAAGATTATGCCTTTATTTTACATAAGACTTTTTCTTTCTTAGCATTGTTAACGTATGTGTTTTAATTTATAGGGCAAAACATCAGAGGCTCTTGCCAAACTAATTTCACTACAAGCTACAGAAGCAACTATTGTAACTCTCGACTCTGATAATATCGTCTTGAGGTATTTACCTTCATTATTCTTCCTTCTCTTTTTAACTTCTTAGGAAAAATATCAAATATACACAGAAGTAGAGAGAAAGGTATAATGAACTCACATAATCTATCTCCCAGATTTAACAATTATTCACATTTTGCCACACTTTACTTCGTCTATACAATCTATTTTTCTTTCTGTTGTTGCAGTAGAATTTTAAAGTAAATCCCAGTTATATGGTTATATGGTTATATGGTTTTACTGCAGATATTCCTGTTGTATTTCTAAAAAAGGACATAGTCTTATATAATCATAATGCCCATACTGCATCTAACAAAATGAACAATTATTCTTTAATGTGATCTAATACACAGTCCATATTAACATTTCTCCTGTTGTCTCCAAACTGTTTTAAGTTTCTTTGTTTGAAATGGAATTCAGAAAAGGTCCATGTGTCACTGCATTTGACTGATATGTTTGTTTGTTTGTTTTAAGTTTTGAGTTTTTTGTTTTGTTTTGGCTGTGTTGGGTCTTCATTGCTGTGTGCGGGCTGTCTCTGGTTTCAGCGAGCGGGGGCTACTCTTCGCTGCAGTGCACGGGCTT
>NW_020185082.1:0-2852 GCF_003031525.2 Neophocaena asiaeorientalis asiaeorientalis | reverse complement strand
TACCAAAAAAAACCGGAGTATTAAATGGGGGTCCTATATAAAATATCCTACAGAGTGAAATATTAGGAAATATAACTTAACCAAATAATTGATACAGTCACTTTAATTGCTACCTTGTTATCTGTGACCTAGTTTGCTTAGTGGTTTTTATGGAGCCTGACTCTGATTTACTGGAGAATCTTAGATTCAGAATGGATGTAAGAATATTTTGATCTCTTTTTCCGTTTTATTGGATTGACAGTATTTCTGTAAAAACAAATCAGGCCAGTAAAACTCCTTTGCAGTACTTTTTCTAAATAGCAAGTTTTTATTAAATTGTATTTTAATAAAGAGGAAAAATAATTTTTTCTATAATTATTCTCTATAGAGTGTGTGTATATATATATATATGAAGGCAGACAAGAGAGAAAATAATCTTATCATATTCTCTTGGAACACTATTACAAACAATCACACAAAATTAACCTGAAGTCCACTTTTTCTTTATAAACTAAAAGCAGGCCTGACAACTTCTGGAGTCTGCATCAGGCCTCATACCTTAGTTTTCTACTCCCAATAGCCAGTCTTTAGTCCACAAATGCTTCCTGAAAGCACACAGCTCTATGAATCATCCCATCTAACCAAGACACAAAATGGCATTCATTTGTGATTACAATGTTCCCAGGGTACACACTCCATTCCCAGAATGTGTAAAGGTCTAGATGAAAACTGTGTAGAATTGTGAGATAATTGCAGGTATGCAGAAAGGCTTTTTCATGAACAACAGTGAGAAGAAGAATAAACAAATGACGGCAAGCAAAGCAAGAGAAAGACGTAGGACAGGGTATTGTGAGACACACACGTGTTGTGGGCACACTCACACATGCGTGCCTGTGGCATGACTGCCGTGTAAGGACTCTCAACAGTCTCACTGATCGGCCCCCATACTGGACAGTTATTCCTTAGCGGTGGCAGCTTCTAGCTCCAGTGAGGGTGAACACTCATCCTGGGGTGTGAACCCATCCCTCAATATTTTGTTTCTTTGTGTCAAGGCGTCTGAGTGGATACCAATCATAAACCTATATATGTGGTGATAAGGATAAAGAAAGAAATTAAGCCAGATCACCTGAAACTTGTAACTGAAGGACATCATAAAACTCAAGCTGTATAAAACAGTGACATTGTTGTTTTGGGCTCTTCTGAGTAACTGGTTGTAAGCTGAATGGTTCACAAGAAAAGAAAAGATGAGTCATCTTTGTCACTAAAAGAAAATCAGAGTCACCTTTGTCACGAAGCTCGCATCTAGCCTCATTGTGTTTTCTTATTTTGGTCTTCACTTTGGCTATGTGATATCTTTTTTAATGGGTTTAAGTCATTTTTACCTACTTAATGGCATTTTGCTTGTGAACCATTTGACTCTTCAACAAAAGACCAAGAGGGGATGAGAGGAAGGCAGGGAGCAAGGGGGCCAAAGAGGAAGAGAGTGAGTGTGTGTTCTGGGCTGTGGAGCTCAGTCACACCCGGACTGGAAGCCCACTACCTTCCAGCTTTTTGACTTTGGGCACATTGCTTAACTTGTAATTCACTTAACTGCTCTGAGCCTCAAATTCATCTAAAATGGAGGGATATTAGTACCTACCTCAGTGGAGAAAATACCATAAGAGATCAATTAATGTTAGTTTACTTCGTCCTTCCTGACACTCCCATCAACATCTAAATCATATGTGTGTGAGTGTTTATTACAGATAAAACTGTGTCTATAGAGACATCTCATCTATAGAGAAATATATATATATACACACACGTTTATATTTACATATACACATATGCACAACCTCTCTCTCCACCCCAACTGCCACATACACACAAAGCTGATTTCTGGAATCAAAACCTTATTCAGAAAGTGCCCACTCACCAATTTCCAAAGAACTTCGAGGTGAGCAATTAGGAAACTAATCCATCCTTCATTAAAAATGCTGTTTTGTTTTTCTTTAAAGTGATGACCTACAGAAGATATTGGAAATAAGCCTAGGAAGTAAGCCATTTTATTAGAGCAGAGTTTGGGCAGCCTGTGTGTTAACCAGAAGCCTAAGAAAAACTCCTCCCTCTGGGTCCCTCACCTGCCCATCTGCTACAACCGTCATCGCAGGCACACAGCGCTCACCACTGACCTATCGCAGACAGGTAATCAAGAGCAGAGAGAGCAGCTTTCACAAGACAAGCAGTCACTTGTTCTCAGCTTTTTAAAGTTCATAATTCAGTCTTACGGTCACTTCTTTCCTCTTGCTGGTGCTTTTATGAAAGGTAAAGCTGAACAGAAAAAAACCCAGACATTAACTGTTTGAAAGTTTAATGTGCTACCAAACCAGAATTAGATGTCATAATGAAAGTTCCACTGCTGAAAGCAGACTTTGCTTACTGATGTATGTAGTGAGAAGGTGGTCACATAACCAATGAAAATAAAAACCAGGCTCATTTTTTATATTTCTCATATATTTTTTTAATTTAAACTGGCCAAACACCAAATTAGATTTCAGGTAAAAAGTGGATGTAGTGAAGTTCCACTTGTTTCTTTTAGAAAATATATATTCTACATTTATAGTATAGATGTTGATCAAGTAACCTAATATCTAGAGACATTCTAGAACAATGGATCAAGATTTATGGCTTAGTATTGCTAGACTTTATTCAGCCATCTCATTGGTCAGATATGCCATCCAAGTCACCAGAATCCAGGGCTGTGGGATGGTTCGCCCTATGCATGCCACTCCTCAATCTGGCACTCAAGGTATCTCTATATAGGACTCCAATTCACCTTTTCTAACTGCAGTAGACCCTTGAACAACATGGGTTTGAACTGCGTGGGTCCACTT
>NW_020185081.1:0-2820 GCF_003031525.2 Neophocaena asiaeorientalis asiaeorientalis | reverse complement strand
CAAAGGCAGCCTTTCATCAACAAATCATCGTTTCCAAATATTCATTGGAACTAACCTCCTAATCCAAACTTGCAAACTCATCTTGTCCCCAGCTCTGGGCCAATCAGGTCTGAGAGAATTTCAGGAAATCTTCATCAGTTTTGTTGACTTAATATCATCTTAGTCTGTTGGTATTTGTGGAAGTGACTAACCAGGCACACAGCAGGCATTGTCCTTCAGGTCTAATTGTCAGGCTCTTCCCCAGTTTTTGTGAGTAAACCTGTCTTACGCCATTGTTCTAGAGCCTACATGCCTATCTTTTCTCCCTGTGCTCGAGCTGTTAGTTTAGCAAGGGCTGAAGTTCTTTTATTATCAGTTCAGCCCTTGTAAAGGCCTGTGTAGGTCTTTGATGCTTGCTTCCATGTCTCTCCAACATTTATTCCTTCATTTGTCCACTCACTCATTCATTCATTCGATATGTTCATTTATTAGACAGTTTTTTGCCAGTTTGTTAATGCTGGTCATGGCAATTCAAAATGTCTCAGGTCATGCTCCCTAGAAGCAGAGATTGATGTGGGTATTCTTAGCAAGCCATTTAATCCTGAGGGAATGCTGTATATGTGGTGGGGAAACAGAATAGGGCAGGGGAAGAAGCTAAGCTATATGATGTGATTTCACGGGACACTCTGGAGAGTGAATGGTACCATACAAGTTATTCTCCCCATTGGCAAGGGGGCTGGGCTGTTACAACCCTGCTATCGGTCACTGGTTAGCTATGGACCACCCTTGGAGGTGGGTTTGAGTAGAGGCTAATGTGGGCTCGCAAGCACCGCCAGACAGTTCTGTCAGGCAAGGACAGTTTCTCTGGGAGGCTTGGAGTGTGAGCCATGCACTCATGACATCTGAGGCACGATAACGGCAAAGTGGATCTAGGTGGAGCACCAATAGCATCTGCATCACAGTGATACCTGCTATTGAGTCTCTGAGTGACTCCGTAGGAATGGGTCATTGTAAATCAACGTGGAGATGGAGTGATAGAGCTATGCACATAAGGAGCACATAAACCAAGCTAGGTGTGAGTATGTGGGGGAATGCAATAGGGGTGAGATGGAGGAGAAAATGTTCTCAAGGAAAATTTCCCCAAGACAAATGATTCATAAATTGAGGCCTGAAGGGTAAGATGGATGATGCAAGAGGGAGGACATTTCCACCCGAGAGCATGAGCATGAACATTGGTAAAGGGGGCTGCATTATGACTTTCGTGTGCCTTAAGCACTTGAGCCCCCTCCTCCATAAAAAATATTAAAACTTGTATGTTATGACTATACTGATATAAATATCAGTATAATCCCGGTTGGATTATATTTATTTTTCCTTTAGATTTTAAAAGAGATTGAAACATTTTCATAGTCCCCTAAAGGTACCTTGACCCTGTGCCTCTTATGCCTAAATGGACACGTGGGCCCTGTCAGTGAAGGTAGGAACAGGTGGGGAGGCAATCCTGAATAGATCAGTGCTGCTGGATGCTAAGTGCGCCGCTGTTTCTGCCTCCTGGCCTTTGCTCCCATCTGCTGCCTGCCTGCATTTCAACTAACCCTTATCACCGCCTTCCCCTAAGACCATGCTCTCCTGAGACTGGACTGGGTTGGATAGTGTCTCCCCCAAATTCATATCCACTGGGAACCTTAGAATGTCATTATTTAGAAACAGGATCTTTTCAGATGTAATTAGTCAAATTCACATGAACATCGTAGAATAGATTGAGCCTGTAATCCAAGGACTGGTGTTCTTATAAGAAGAGATGACACAGAGAGAGGAAGGCCATGTGATGTTTGAGGCAGAGATTAGAGCAATGCAGCTACAAGACAAGGAATACCAAGAATTGCCTGCAGTTATCAGAAGCTAGGAGAGAGGCATGGAACAGATTCTTCCCTAGAGCCCTTAGAGGGAGCCTGGCCCTGCTGACACCTTGCTGTTGAATTTCTGGTCTCCAGACTGCAAAAGAATAAATTTATGTTGTTTTAGCCACCCAACTGTGTTATGGTGGAACTTAGTTACGGTAATCCTAGGAATCTGGTATAGACGGTCTCTGCAGAACGTCTCACCTGAATCTCAGGTGTTCCTGGTTATGAGTGGGCACAGTCAGGCCCTGATTTGTCACCTCTTTTCCCCATTACTTTCTGAAGTAGCTGTCCACTTTGCAGCACTGACAGTTAGTCCCTGAGTACCGAAGAGCAAGGAGATGAGTGGACAGACCAGAGAAGTTGCTAAGGTAGCTTTTGTTTCACGGGGCAGTTTCCTTCATTTACTCATTGTATCACGCTTACTTTCAGTAGTGCTGGGTGCTAGAAGAAAATGGAGCATTGTTTTCAAAGTGTCAAAGAAAAATGTTCGCTTTGGGAGGCATGAGGAGGAGAGGAAGCTAGGTACAGTAAATGTACTGTTTAATATTTTTCTTTTATCCCTAATTCCAAAAAGCCTGTCCAAACAAACCAGGCTTTTCCAGTTTCCTAGCCATTTAACAAAAAACTTAATGTGTAACTAATGTGTAAAACAATTGCTGCATGTGTAATACATGTAAATGTGAAGATAACATGCTGCAACATCTCATAAACTGTGTGCTACTGGAGGGGAGGGACCACAGCTTTCTCTTCTTAATGCTCAGAATCTGGCACAGTACCTGGAACATCATAATCCTCCAGTAAATGTTTGCTGAATGAATTAATCTGCCATACATTCATTCCCAAGGTGATTTAGCTCATTGGGGTCATGGGGCAGATGTCCCTCATTGTATCACATGCACAAGACCTAAGGTTGCATCTTTTCTTTTTTTTTTTTTTT
>NW_020185080.1:0-2839 GCF_003031525.2 Neophocaena asiaeorientalis asiaeorientalis | reverse complement strand
TTTTTTTTTTTTTTTTAACCTTTCTTACCTTTGCATTTAACAAATTAAAGACTGAAACAAAGCCAGACTCAAAATTTGAAGTCAGGAGAGGGTGGTGAAGAAAATAGTGAAGATTCCTTAATATCTAGGGTGACCACATAATTTATCATCCAAACCAGGGCACTTTTAAATGTGAAAGGGGATGCATTTGATAATTCAGATAGGTCAACAGGAAAAAACCAGGACTACTGCAGGCTAACCAGAGGGTATAGTCACCCTTCTAATCCCTCATACATTTTCCCACACAAAAGACATCTGTGTGTAAAGAAGCAATTCTGCCTCTGCTACATCAACCGAACTTCAAATATAGTCCTCTCTCTTTCAGGCCAGGCCTGGCTTTCCACAATGGAGCTGGAAATGTTTTCACTCCACCCTGCCATTCCCTATTCGTGCAAAACTGGCTCCATTTTTACTCAAGAAAGCAGGCAGCAACACACTAGAATGTGGATGCAGGCCAGATGCCCAGTAAGCCCCGGGCCTGGTGCCTCGGGTTTCTCATAAAGGAATACTTCACAAGAAAGGAAGCAACCTGGTGAGAAGGTACACAGATACCAGCCACGGATTTAACAATCCGAATTTGAATGTTAGACCCTTTTGTTGATGCCAAGGCACACACTGAAACTGGACAGAGCCCGAAAGCTACCTCTCCAGCAGCACACATTCATCCAAAAGAAATGGCTATGGCATCTGTCCTCAGATACAGGTAACAACCTTGGTTTCTTTGCCTTTTGCTGAGATCAGTGGTGCAGAAGGATCTGAAAAAAGTAAGAAAATATGTTTTTTTTTCCCTCAAGATCAGAGTTCCCACGTTAAACAGAGCCAGTGCTTACTTTTACCCCATACTTCCTGTTCAGGGGGGTCAAACATTGCTCATGTTCTTCATTAAATTTAGTCCTGTGGTTAGTGACTATTAATTCACTGGAATATTCTCCCTCACATGCATGCAGAGGGGAGACCAATTTTGCAATCTAGTTGGAAGCTACAGCACAGAAGAATCTATGATGGTGGTAGGAGCAGAAAAGCTCCAGCTGGCTTATCTCAAATATTCAGAATGACTGATTTCTTCACGGACTCCACAGTCATTCAAAAAGATTCACTGCCCAAGGCTGTTCAATGCTGTGATGGAGGCAATGATAAAGCAAATGTCTTAGGCTGTTAAGTCTTATAAAAGTAGAGTACTACCCATAGCTGAGAGTCTCATGACAAATGCTGGGAGCCAGGGAACCACCTGTCACAGAGATGGCAGAAGAAACTCCTTTTGAATTCATGCAGATTGGACTAAGTCCTTCCAGCTAGGAGACACTATGAGTCCAAGGGGCCATTTGTATACAACTGCTTTTTCCCAGTGATACAATAATCTTAAATTCAAAGACATTTTTGTTAATATAACTGTTTAAACTGCTTCACATAACCACAACTGAGGCCAAAATGGGCCGAAGGAATAATCAAAACAAACAGCTCAATAATGACTTTTTAAATGTTCAAAGAAAAAAGAAACTAACTGGTTAGGCTGCTGGATGATAAGGTTATAATGCCTCCTTTGGGAGATGAAAATTATGGCTTCCCCACCTGACCCCATCTCCCAACAGTGAAGTGGATAATTTCTGAAGAATACAATGACCTTTTATGCTGGGCTTCTCTTGTCTGCTAGGGATGCCATCTGTCTCCCAC
The DNA here is from genome assembly GCF_003031525.2 of Neophocaena asiaeorientalis asiaeorientalis. NCBI lineage: Eukaryota > Metazoa > Chordata > Mammalia > Artiodactyla > Phocoenidae > Neophocaena > Neophocaena asiaeorientalis. The sequence goes on along the minus strand of NW_020185080.1, from coordinate 1,129 downwards.
ACTATATAAACAATCCCTGCAGGAATCTTCTGATGCCCAAACAGATTAGCAAACTCCAGATTTTCACACCATTAATAATATCCCCATCCAGATTAGGCTTCTTGCTTTAATAACTCCAAAGATAAGCCTAATAACTGATCCTTTTTGTTTACAGGTAATGTGAGTGTCATTTTAAAGATAACCTCTCAGAACACACAGCCATCTGTTGGAGGGGGAGCGGGTGGAGCTCTCTCTAGGCAACAGAAGAAATGAGCCCTTGAGGGAACAGGAGAAATAGTAAAATGAAAATCATACTTATGAGACAAATGAAAACATGAAATTTCACCAGGTCTAATAGAGGACTCTAATAATTACATTAAAATCGTTTTCTTCCAAATGACAAACTAGAAAACTATTCAAAAAAAGACAAGTTTCACACTTTGACAAAGGCATACGTACAATGAGAATTCAGAGTTTGCTTGACTCTAGGACGGTGAAAGCAGAAACCGTACTGGGAAGGCTAAAGGCCCCGGGGAAGTTTGCCTACCGTTCACCTCTACCTACGAGGACTGCTGACGCTTGCCTTCTCCAAGTTTATTATCGATTGATCCCCTGTAACTCTGTGAGCTCTCTGTATTGTCTCCAAAGACTTCCAACTCTAAAAGAAATAAATGTACCTGTAAAGCTGTTCCTAAATTAATAATAATCAAGGAAAAACACCTGAGCTCTGCTAATAACGGAAAACACAAGGCATGGAAGAGCCAGACCTCTGCAGTTGCACGTCCTCGGAAACGTCTACGTCTAAATCTGCAGCCCCAGTTTCCTCCAGGCCCCAAGCCCCCGCAGAGGATGTTCACAACACGTTCCAAACCAAAAAGGAAATGAAGCCTCCACTCCCTCAAGTGACGCTCAAATGGACCCAAAAGTCTCAGCTCCCCGGGAGAACCAAACCTTGAAACACGTCCCAGTGCCTCTCACCCGCGTCTCTGGGCAGCGGAAGCCGAAATGTCAAATGAATGACTGCGCCGGGGCGAGAGGGAGGAAAACAAAGCCACCTCCCGCTGTCCGGTACCTGCGGCGCGAGGGCCGGGCCAGGGCCGCGCACTCACCTGGGGCTCGGCGCCCGCTGCCACCGACTGCGGGTGGGGAC
>NW_020185079.1:0-2802 GCF_003031525.2 Neophocaena asiaeorientalis asiaeorientalis | reverse complement strand
GCTGGATCACATGGTAGTTCTATTTTTAATTTTTTGAGGATGCTCCATACTCTTTTTCCATAGAGGCTGCAACAAATTACAAGGATGGCAATCATCTCTGTATGCATAGACTACTACCTGAGTGAGAAGTGGTTTGTTTTCACTTCCTTTGAATCTTGGCTGGTCCTGTGATTGCTTTAACCAATAGAAAACAGCAGAAAGGATATGCTGAAACAACTGAGCCTAGACTTAAATAGGATTGGCAGTTCCCATTTCCTTCCTTAGGCAAGTCTTGTGTTGGATTCCCTCTTAGAATCCAAACACCATGCTATGAGAAGTCCAAGCTTAATGGAGAGACCACACGAAGTAGAACAAAGCTGGTCATCAGCCACAACTCAGATCATAGTCAGCATCTAGCCCCAACTCCCAATCATACAAGTGAACAAGATTTGATTTTCAAGCACAGCAAAGCCCCCAAATATCTGCAACCCCATTTGATATCTGAGAGAATAGAGGAACCCCCAGCTGAGTCTGGTTAACTCATAAAATCATGAGCTATAATAAAATGTTGCTTTAAGTTACTAGGCCATGGGGTAATGTATTACCCAACCATAGATAAATGAAACAGCTGGAAGGCTGGGGATTGGAATAATCTGATGGTTCATTCACTCACATGTCTGGAAGTTCATGCTGTCTCACAGCTGAAACCTTAGTTGAGGTCATTGTACAGAATTACTTCATATGACGTCTCCATGTGTTGACCAGGTTCCAAAAACAAGTGTGCTGGGAGAAAGAAAAAGATAGAAATGAAGTGAAAACTGTAACTTTTCAATGACCTAGTCTCAGAAGTCAAGTAGCATCACTTCTGCCATATTCTACTGGTTGGAGCAGTCACAAGCTCTCTAGGTTCACAGTAGGTAGGAGAATAAATCCACCACTTTGTGGGGACTGGCAAAATTCTGGAAAATAATGCAAGACAGAAAATACTCATGTGGTTATTCTTGTAAAATAAAATCTACCACAAATATTTCTTAAAAGGAAATGTGTGGTCACAAACTTAGTGAAATTTATCAAACCTGTCTTTTTTTAAATCTTACTTCTCTATTTTAAAGAAAAAGCAACTGAAATACCATGCCTTATTATAAGTTGCAGATTAACCTTCTGAATATAAGGATTACAGTACAAATTTACTAAGAAAAAATTCTATATAAAGGAAACATTTTCAGTGCCTGGATACAAGCAGTACAGAAGCTCATAGAAATGTTTTGCTTCAAAAACATGTAAAATGTACTTTCTCTTTTAAAATGATGTTTTCACTTAGAAATAAATATAGCATGAATAAAGTGAATTATTACAATTAACAAAATATCCGTTAAACAGCCTCCTGTTAGCTCTTGCTGTATTGCTTTACAATAATTGACTAAAATGAGTAAGTGAATGCCATTTTAGAATTATTTCATAATAATAATATGCCTCAGGATGATATTAGAAAACCTCTTTTAAAGACAATGAATTTGATTAGCTTCAAAGTATAATTTTAATAAGTTTCCAAAATACATTCACCTTAATCTCTACCTTGCTAAGAGATAAAACAGAACCATTTTGTGCTTAGAATCTTATTTGTTTGAAATTCATTGCTTAAGAGAAGACACACTTTAATGTTTCGTGAAAATACATTTGCTAATTCACATTCTTAACATATTTACTGTTTAATCTTCTCAAGACCCCAGATGGCACTATCTTGTCTCTTTCTTCTGATGATAGAAAAGATGTCACATTTCTGATACTATATCCTGTCCTATGTCAGATCACTTTCAAAGCCATTGGAAGAGAAAAATATCTCAATGACCTTGAGTTTGGCAATGACGTTTTAGAAGAAACACCAAAGGCAGGGTCCTTGAAAGAAATAATTAATAATAAGGACTTTATTAAAAATACAATTTTTTTGCTCTGTGAATGACACTGTCAGGAAGATAAAAAGATAAGTTGTAGATGGAGAAAATATTTGCAAAATACATATGTGAAAAGGACTTCTATATAAGATATCCAAAGAACCCTCAAAAGTCAACAATAAGAAAACAAACAACCTCATTAAGAAATAAGTCAAAGATCTTAACAGACACCTCAACAAAGAGGATATTCAGGTGGCGAATAAACATTAAAAAATGCATATGTCATCAAATAAATGCAAATAAAAACGAGATAACACTACACACTTATTAGAATGGTCAAAATCCAGACCACTGACACCACCAAATGATGATGACTGGTGGAAATGCAAAATGATTCAGCAACTTGGGAAGACAGTTTGACAGTTTCTTACAAAAATATACATACTCTTACCATCCATCATCACACTTCTTTGGTATTTACCAAAAATTATGAAAACATGTCCATACAAAACCATGCACACAGATGTTTACAGTAGTTTTATTCATCATTGCCAAAACTTGGAAGCAATCAATATGTACTTCAGTAGGTTAATGGATAAATAAGTTGTGGTACATCTAGACAATGGAATATTATTCAACTCTAAAAAGAAATGGGCTATCAAGTCATGAAAAGACATGGAGGAAACGTAAATGCATATTACTAAGTAAAAGAAGCCAATTTGCAAGGGCTATGTACTATTGAATTCCATATGCATTTTTTTTAAAAAAAGCAAAACTGTGGTGATAATAATAAAAAAAAAAAGTGGTTGCCAGAGGTTTGGAGGAAAGGAGGGAAGAACAGATAAAGCACAGAGGATTTTTAGGGCAGTGAAACTACTCTTTATGATACCATAATGGTAGACACATGTCATTATACATTTGTCCAAACCCA
>NW_020185078.1:0-2762 GCF_003031525.2 Neophocaena asiaeorientalis asiaeorientalis | reverse complement strand
GTTCACAGCAAAATTGAGAGGAAGGTACAGAGATTTCCCATCTACCCCCTGCCCCACCCATGCATAGTCTCCCCCATTCTCAGCATCCTCCACCAAAATTGGACATTTGTTAAAACTGATGAACCTACATTGGTCCATCACACCATAATCATCCGAAGTCCATACTTTACATTAGGGTTAACTATTGGTGTTGTACATTCCATGCTCATGTTTCTTTTAAGGAGATATTTGTTATATTTATCATTTGTAGTTTTTAGCAGGAGATTTGGCCCAAATAAGATTGGAATTGGAAATCTAGTTAAAGTTTTAAAGCATAATTTTAATATCTAGTAGGAAGGAAACTAACATTTAATGACTTCCTTACTCTGTGCCAGGTGCTGTGCTAGGTCTTTCTGTATAATTTCTCACTTAATCCTCAACAATTTTATGAATTAAGTGATGATAGCCCCATTTTACAGCTAAGAAAACTAAGGCCCAGAAAGACTCACGTACAAAAGATAGTATGTGGCAAAATCTGAATTCTATCCCAATGTTTCTTGATCCAAATTTTGATCTCTTTGTACCATACCAAACTGCCTCATATTTTTTGAGCATCTACTGGATATTAGCTCTGAGGATATATTTGAGAAGTGCCTGACACATAGTGGATGTTCAAAAATATTTGTTGAGTGAATGAATGATCCAGACAAAGTTCATAGGCTTGTGATCTACTGGGGAACACAATTTACTAGGGGATGTAAACATGTAAATACACTGAGTACAATTTGATGTGGTAAGTGGCAGAGATATGAGCTGAGTGCTATGAGAGCACAGAATAAAGAATTCTCTTTAGTAATTTTTCAGATTATAAGTAGAGGCTATGGCAGCAGATGAGTCTGGAGAGACAAGCGGGATTCAGATCCTGAAGGGCCTTGTTACCACTTTATCTGTCAGATTGAGTATGCGTGACGGTGGTTGAAATGCTTTCCATGGGCAGATTTAACCCTCACAGCACTCTGTTATGATTTCTACAGTATAGGTTCGGAAACCAAGACACTGAGAGGTTAAGCAACTCGGCCAAGGTCACACAGGCCAGCACATGCCATTCCTGGGCTTTCAACCTAGCCAGTTTGACTGTGGAGTCTTTAACCCCTATGCTGTGCTGCTTCTATTAGTATGTATCACGCACATAGCTCTGTACCAGTACATGCTCTACTAGCTGCATTTTATTTCTCTGTATGTTTATACCATCTTTCATTTAACTGTACTGATAGACATTTTTGGTTGTTTCTAGGTTTTTGCAACTATGGACAGTATTGTGGTGAGCAGTACTTACTTTCCATCCCAAGCTGATTCTGATACACCGCCTCAGGATCACTCCTACTGTCTTCTTTATCATCACTGTACTAAATGATCTCTAAATTTCCTTCAGGTCTATCACTCTCAATTCTGAGATACCTGGTAATCTAGGAGTCCTGCATGTTGTAGATTACTCAACATGGTAATTGACAAGGCTGATTTGTACTCATTCTCTGAAGATTGAAGGCCTGGGTGACATAATAGCTAATATTTAGGCTTTCTATGCCAAGCACTGCACTAAGTACTTTACATACATTATTCTGTTTAATCCTCTCAAAAATCTTATGGACAATCCTATCATTGTCCCCAATTTTAAAAAGGGGAAACTGAGACTCAAAGAGGTTAAATGACTTGTCTGTGATCATATAGCTAGTAAATGGCTGTCTGATTGTAAAGTTCATATTGTTAACCCTTATCTTAGTTTGCTAGGGCTGCTGTAACAAAGTACACAAAATGGGTGTCTTAAAACAACAAAAATTTATTGTCTCAGAGTTTTGGAGACTAGAAGTCCGAGATGAAGGTGTCAGCAGAAGTGCTTGTTCCTTCTGAGGGCTCTGAGGGAGAATCTGTTCCATGCCTCTCTCCTAGATTCTAGTGATGGCCAGCAGTCCTTGGCTTGTGGCTGCATCCCTCCATTCTCCTCCTCTGTCTTTACATGGCCTTCTGCCTGTGTGTTTCTCTTTCTACATGGCCTTTTCCTCTTTTTATGAAGACTCTGGTTATATTGGATTAGAGCCCACCTGAATGGCCTCATTCATCTTAAATTGATTTTTGTCTTACAGAGACCCTATTTCCAAATAAGGTCACATTCACAGGTACAGTGGGTTAGGACTTAAGCCTGTCTTTTGCGGGGGGGGACACAGTCCAACCCATCACAACTCTTATACAAAAACTGCCCCCCAAATCCTTATGGAAAAATAGTCCCTCACTCTCCCTTAACCACTGGTTCTCAAAGTGTGTTCCAGGACCAGGAGCATCAGCTTGTTAGACATACAGAATCTCAGGCTTCACCCTAGGCCCAGCAAGTCAGAATCTGCATTTTAACAAGATCCCTGGGCAATTTGTATAAACTTTCAAGTTTAAGAAGAATTGACTAAGATAATTATCTTCAGATATAGTTGTGGCTACTAGAGAGTGAACTAATGAATACTTGGCTGGTAGAGAGAGTTTCACTCCGTTTTTATCTGTTTGATGCTTCTGATTATAAATGTAGATATATCCTCATTATACAAAATTTCATAAGTACAGAAAAATCTAAAGAAGTAGAGGAAAAATTATTGCCTATAATCTCACTACCCAGAGGCTCCACAGTTAACATTCTGAAACACATCTTCCTTCTCTTTTTTCTTGCTTCATTACTTTTACCATAAATAAAGCCCAAACTCATTTTGCGGTACGTGGGCCTCTCACTGTTGTGGCCTCTC
>NW_020185077.1:0-2799 GCF_003031525.2 Neophocaena asiaeorientalis asiaeorientalis | reverse complement strand
CCGAAAAAAAAAAAAAAAAAAAAATTCATCAAGCTGCCCACCTTTCGGTATTGTAGATTTCAAGATGATTTTTTTCAAACACAGCAAATGATGGGAGGAGGCACTTGACCATAGGAAACTCCCCCTGGCCGCAACCCCCAAATTCCTACCAGATCTGACCACTGGGATCCTGAGCCTTGGGCTGTGAATCCCCAGTGGAAGGAGCCACTCACCTCCCACGCCCGTCTTCTGTTGGGCAAGGTAGGACTCGAAGCCCAAGCGGAAGCGGTTCTCGCCGCCCAGGCGGCCGTGGGTGCCGTCGTCCACCAGAAGGAAGGCCGAATAGTTGTAGTCGAGAGCAAACTGGACCCCATCCTCGGGATCACCGCGCCACCGGTACCTCGCAGGAAACGAGCCCTGGGGGACAAGTGGCCAGACCAGGGAGTCTTTCCATCAGGGCCAAGAGGACAGACACCCGGTCCCATTCTCTCTCAGACCCGGAACTACAGGTCCCCAGCCCCGCCTCCCTCATACCCAGGAGTCCAGGCCCCCAGCCCCTCCCGCCTCAGACCCCAGACTCCTGGCCCCCAACCCCCTCCTTGTCCAAGACCCTGAGTCCCACCTTGGGGTTGATGAGGGTGTCTCTATTCCGAACCACACCCCAGGGGGCCACGCCCATGGCCACCACCTTGTTGCCCCCAGTCCTGGCTGTCTGGTGGTCCCGCACTGCCACACCCACATGCCGTCCAATGCCCTTGTGCAGCCCTCCGGTGACAATCCAGGCCCCTACGCAGCGACACAGACTGGTGGTGAGGTCCAGAGACACACAGGCGTGCAGAGACAGACAGAGACTAGAGAGTGAGACAAAACCCCACACACAAAGACGGGAGTGGGGAAAGACAGAATTCCAGGGAAGTGAGGGAGATGGTGGGGGGCAGCCGGCCCCGGCCCAGGAGGGAGATGCCCACCCTCAGTCACCTGTGTTCTGGGCAGCCCGCACCAGCCCGCGTCGCAGCAGGTCCTGCAGCCAAGTCTGGAGGGTGGGGCCCCCCGACCCCCCCAGCACTGACACCACCAGGTTCGGGGCCTGGAAGCCCCATATGTTTGTGACCAGATTATAAACTGTAGCTGGATCCGTGCGGTCAGACAGCCGGAGGAACTGTGGACACACAAGAGGAAGGGACACGGGGAGGGGGACAGAGAGAGAGAGAAAGGGACAGAGACGCAGAGAGAGGAGCACAGAGATGGGGGGAGGGGGGACGGGGACAGAGACCCAGAGGGGAGGGATGGAGACCCAGAGAGAGGAGGACAGAGACCCAGAGAGAGGGGGACAGGCTTAGAAAAGACAGACAGGGGTGGAGGGGACGGGGATCCAGGAGAGGTGAAGATAGGGATTGGTAAATGGGGAGACACAGCGTTCAGTTGGGATACCCCCAGACCCTGGCTCCGGGAGCCCCTGAGGCATGCAGCCCCACTGGTCAACCCTGGCCCTGCCCAGACATGCAAGTCTCACATTGCTGGCCTTGCGGCCGGCACCCAGGAAGTCCAGGTCTCCGAAGGCATCTGTGGGCTTCTCCGTGGTGTGCAAGTCACTGTCCCATACGGTCACCACGGCTGCCCCGAATGCATCCTCCACAGCCACTGATGGGTGGGCACACCGGGGTTGCCCACACTGGCACAAGGTCCCCCTGAGGGGGGAGGGGAAGGAGGAGGATGAAGCCCAGAGGCATCCGCACCGACCCCAAGCATCCAGTAGAAATGTCCATATTTCTGCATCTCCCTCCAGAGGAGCTCACAGTCCATACTGACCCTGGCACTGGCCCTCCGTGGTTCTGACCAGCCTGAGGGAGAGACTGGGGCAGAACAACCAGTCACCTCACCCACCAGCAGGAAGCCACAGTGGCTCAAGAGCACCTGAGCAGGGAGGTCTGCATACCAGACCCCACACTCACTGTTGCCTTCAGGGCCTGAAGTGGAAAAGTGCAGAGGGTCATTGGGGATGTCCTTGCTGCCCCCAGTTCAAACAGAAGATATTCACATGAAAAGGAAAATCAAGAGTGATCACAGAGCACGCATGCACTAGAGGCCAAGGCAGCTGTGTGACTTTGAGCAAGTAGTTTCATCTCTCTGAGCCTAAATTTCCACCTCAAATGGAAAGACAATGATAGCCCAGTCTACGTCATAGAACTGTGAGGGACCAATGAAATAACACAACATTTCCTAAAACAGGGGCCGCATACCAGATCCGGTCTCTGTGAACTCCACACTGAGCTTTAAATGACCTTGAACAACACAGTGAGAAAGTCATTCCTTTTTGAGCTCTCCTGATTACTGTCAAGGAGAGAGGATCAGCTGGGTGCTAGAATGTTTTTAATGCCTAACTCTTTACTTTTTCTTTTTAACAGAGAAAAGCTGGCCTCAGACTCAGAAAACTGGGCTGGCAACAGCATCCACTTAGACGGTAAATACTTTTTACCTGGTTTTCATTGTGATTGTCTTTTATGGCTTGTTTCTTTCTCTTTGTGGCAAATGGAACAGATTTTGCATTTATGGTGATCACATATGAAACTTCTTTCCCCCTAAATAAATACGCAAGTATCCCTTGTTACCTAATGGGATTGGCACCTGAGTTTAAAAACAGCAAGCCACACAGGTTGGGAGATGAGGGATTTATTTGAAAATGTATCTAAATCTCTTTGGTCCCTGATTCCAGAAGGGATTCAAATATCGGGGGAGACCTGCATTTATGTAAACAGAGTGAGCCATGATTTAAGGACTAATTTTTTTTTTTTTTGCGTTACGCGGGCCTCTCAATGTTGT
>NW_020185076.1:0-2699 GCF_003031525.2 Neophocaena asiaeorientalis asiaeorientalis | reverse complement strand
GGCAGACTCTCAACCACTGCACCACCAGGGAAGCCCTGAAACGATATTTTTCAAGGTAATAAAAAGATAGACTTGGAAGAGAATCACCATTTTCTAGACTATTCTCTGCTCCTAGATTTACAGAGTTTGGGAACACATAGAAAGTTTTGGAAAATAAAAATGAATCCAACCATTAGTGTTTTCCTTATCTTCAGGAATTGAAAGTGGTTGATAACATTCATTTTCTGGTGAATAACATGAATGATAGCCACATATTTTTCTATGTTTAAATGGTGGGTATGTGATAACCTATAGCAATTATTATTTATAAGATGAAATAAGAACTGTCTTCTAATTTTGACTGATCTGATGGAAAAGTAAGTTCCTGATTTTTTGGAATATGTATGTAGCTGATTATGGAAAGTAGTCTCTATGATAAAACCCTTAACTACTTCCACAACCACAAGCATTAATACTCTATGCAGCTAAATATTTCTAAATAAAACTTTCCAAATGGAAAAAAGACATACTCCTTACCTCACTATTGTAGATCTCATTACACATTTATTAATATAAATATTTTAATAACTTGAAGGCTAGTGTTCTGAAATCTTGGTGAGCAGTCTCTTTTCCTCTTTTGTGTGTAACTTTAAATTGCCTATATCACATATTTTATATTTTGTTATAGGGTCAGTATCAAATTAAATTTTTCCAAAGAAGTTTAAGTAAATGTATTGCACTATGTCAAAAGACAAAGCCTTGAAAAATGTCATCTCATGTTCACACAATATTTTAATAATGATACATACTTTATTAAAAGGTAATGAATAAAGGATTTCCCTTTTTTAAAAAAGGTAGCATAAATGTTGCATGTTTATTGTCACATGGATAATAAAACTATTTTTCAGATATATACTTTAATGTATATTTCATTGGTCTTTCTATAATGCCCAATTATTACATATCAGAAATATAACCTAGTTCCCCTATAGAGAATTGATAAGTGATTAGTGTTTACAAAGTTTATTGTGTGTGTGCTTTTTAAAATTTGGAGTTCTTTTTTGTTTGGTTTTTACTTCTTCGCATACATAGAAACTTCTTTACACAGGAAATTCAGAGGTGACTGCAAAGAAACTGCAGTTAGGTAATGGAGCAGGAAGGCCATGTGAACAATCAAAACTAACCAACAAAATCTCCCTTCTAAGACAAAGCCTTAAAGTGAAGGAGCCAATGAGATCCAGCAGGTTTCAGAAACTACAGAGCCATACTTTAAATATATCATGAAAATCATAGAGGGCCAATTACAATCCTCATATATTTCTAGTAAGAATGTATAATAGTAGAACCAACTTGAAAAACAGTCTGACAAACAATCTCCTCAAAGGAATTTAGACATTTTTTAATATAGTCCTTAAAAATCATCCAGTCCCTGCTCAAATCCTAATTACAAAGCTGTTCTCACTTATTCAGGTATTTTTTACAGTGTAATACCCTCTTTACACTAAGATATATATGAGTATTTTTTTTATTGCTACTGGTATATGAAAAGGATTTCTATCCCTGATTTTAGTCATGTGAGATAAGGAGTAAAAAAAAGAAACAAACAAACAAACAAAAAAACATTAAAATCCACCCAGACTTCAGATCTAAAGAAATGTGAAATAATAAATTTATGCTTTTTTAAGCTGCTATCTTTGTATTAATTTTATGACAGTGTCTTAGTCTGTCCAGGCTACTGTAACAAAATATCACAGACTGCATGACTTAAACAAAAGAAATTATTTTTCTCACAGCTCTGAAGGCTAGAAAGTCCAAGATCAAAGTCCAGCAGGGTTTAATTTCTTGTGAGGGCTCTTTCTGGTTTCTAGATAGCTGCCTTCTCATTGTGTGCTCACATGACCTCTTCGTGCTTGTGAGAGAGAGAGCAAGCTCTCTGGTGCCTCTTCTTACAAGGGCACTAATCCTATTTTATCAGGGCCCTACTCTTATGATCTCATTTAATCTTAATTGCTTCCTTAGAAGCCCCATCTCCAAAGACAGGCACATTGGGGGTTAATATTTCAACATATGATTTTGGGGCAGGGAATCAAACACTCAGTACATAACAGACAGCAAAAGAACACTAACACAAGGCATATAAAATTAAAAGTCATAAATATTATTTAAAAGAGTTACAAATTATTGTACAAATATAATAAATAAAATGAGACATAACCACAGATCCTACAAATTTCAATAAGATATTATGAACAATTAAAAAAAATAAAACTTACTAAAGCTGATAAAAATACAGAGAATCTCAAAAGCAACATATTTACTAAAAGTAATTATTTCCATTATTAAAAGCGTTCTTACACTGTAAATTTCAAATCCAGAGGCTAAATCATAAAATTATTTTGATTTTTTAAGAACAAAATTACAGTATTCATATATAAATTCCTCCACAAAATAGTAAAAAGGAGAGAGCATTTTTCTAATTTTTAAGAGGTCAAAATATCCCAGATACCAAAACATGCCAAGGAGATTTTCAAAAAACAAGAAATGTATGCCTAGAATAGAGATTAAAACATCTATAACAAAATATTAGAATAATGAATACAAAATATATTAAAATGATACTAATATAAAACTACATAAAGTTTATTCAAGTAATGCCAAATAGTTTAACACTTAAAAAATCAATAAATGGGGCTTCCCTGGTGGCACAGTGGTTGAGAGTC
>NW_020185075.1:0-2802 GCF_003031525.2 Neophocaena asiaeorientalis asiaeorientalis | reverse complement strand
GCCCCCCCAAGGATGCTAAAACCCTCAGATGCTCAAGTCCTTACAGTAGGCCCTCCATATCCCCATCGCTGGTTCTCCCTCTGCAGATCTGATTATATTTGATCAGTGGTGGGTTGAAACCGCAAATGCGGAACCCGCGGATACGAAAGGCCAATGTGAATACTTGTGGATGCCTCGGGGGAGGGGGGGCTTGAACTCGGTTTAGTTTCTTAGCTCTTTTAAGCATCCTTCCCTGTCTCTCTCTTTTCCCCTCCACATGCCCACCTTTAGGCTAAGCGTAAGACTGGATAGTTAAACCATAGTTTGCTATCCAATCATCCAAATAGCCAACTTTAATCAAGCCCAACTGAATGAGGTGGACAGGAGCTCTGACCCTCACTCAAAGCACTGCCTATCCTTCCAACTTGAACAGATGAACTTAGCTGCCTGCCGGCCTCTTGCAGGCTTCTCACCAACCACGATCCCCTTCACCTTCTGTGCTCAGGAATTTGCTGTGTGTGGGGTCTGGAAAAGTACCAGTCTGGGACAGTATTCCGTGTAGGTGGAGAGGCTAATTAGAAAGGGAAAGCTCTGCTTTCTTGGGGATCTGAGGTAGATTCTGTTGGAGGGGAAGTGGCACAGTGGACCTGTGTTGGAGTCAGGTTATCCTTCTGAAAAGTAAAGTCCAGGATTTCTGGGGGCTGCCCCCCAGCCTGCAGACCAGGTCCGGTAGCTTCTCAGCATGACAGAGGAGGAGGGCTGGGGCTAGGGTGAGGCAAGCGGGAGCCCAGGGTGTAGGGTGCAAGGAGACAGCCACGCTCGGCCTGTGCAGGTCCCAACAGGGCCGGTGCCCTGGGTGCCTGGCTTGCTCACCTTGCCCCAGCCCTGCAGACAAGGCCCCTCACCACCTGGCGCCTGTCTGCTCCCCACCTCTTTCCTCTCCTCTCTTTCCTTTGCTTTCTGTGCTCTGAGCATAGTCACCGGGCACCGACAGGCCCACCCCTTCAGGGCTCTGTGCCCTCTCTGTTTAGTCACCCGCCGATCTCCACCCATCACCTCAAATATCCCTTCCTGACTTCCAAGGAGCTCGCCTCCTTGTCTCTGCCGTTCTGCCAAAGCACACGTACCACACGCCGTATCAGAGCCAGGCTTCGCATCGGAAGGGAATCGAGTGTGTGTTTGCACCGTTCTCCACGCCCAGCCTCTGGATTCTCTGAGGGCAGACACGATGCCTTTTCCGTCTTTGTCTGGTCACCGACTTGGTCATCGCTTGGCACAAAGTTGGCACAACAATGAAGGAACGGTTGACCCCGTGCTCTAGTTACTTTACTTCAAGACTCGTGTGAAGAAATATTTCATCCCCTTTTGAGCGGTGAGAAAGGCGTCCCGAGCCGGGTCTTCAGAGTGTTGTGCTGTAGTGCGCCAGGGCGTCTGAGCCTCGGCACTAGTGACGTTTGTGAGGGGGCATTGTGCTGTGCACCGTAGGACGTGTAGCAGCATCCCTGGCCTTACCCACTAGACGCCAACAGCACTCATCCCCCGTGTGATAACCCAGAATGGCTCTAGATGTTGCCCAAGAGGCCTTGCGGGGGCAAAATCATCCCCCTGGTTAGGAACCCCTCCACTACCCTGCTCTGTAAACCATGAGCTTGGTCCAAATGCAGCCCCTAAGCTGACATCCCCGGGTACCCCTCTCTCAGTCGAGAGGTGCATCTGCCCACTCTGTCATGGGATGGGCGAGCTGCTCAGTTGTGGTCTTGACTGTGTCTCCGGCTGGGTTCCCCAGAAGCAAACCCTGACAAGAGGATTCGAGTGCACGGGGTTTATTTGGGAGCTCATCCCGAGAGACGCTGCTCAGGGAAAGGGCAGCTCAGTCAGGGATGGGGAAGAAGGTGATCAAAGGCACAGTCGTGAGCAGAAGGCCGCCGTGGACAACTGGTCCCTGCTGGGGCCCTTTGGGAGACAGTACGGAGCAAGCTCAGGTTGTTCTACCCTAGAGGCAAGGAGGCTGGGCTGTTTCTCCATCCACTCCTCTCTCTCATTTGACTGACGACAGTCCTGAGGGCATTATCTCCCATCACTCTGGGTTGCCACATGTGAGAGCCACCCATGCTCCTGGGGCCTGGGTGCCCTCAGAGAGAGCGTCAGGAGTGCTTACAGTAATACTCAGTCCTCGTGTACAGGATGGCAAGTACCTCGGGGGGATGGGCAGGGCCCCGGCAGCACGGGCTACACCTGTGGCTGAAGAGCCACGGAAGAATGCGGCCATTCACTCTTGGTGATGGAGACAGTGTGCTCCGTGATATATGTGGGCGTGTGGAGAAGTGAAATTGTACTCCATCCAAGTGAACGGGGCGATTCCACGTGAGGTTTTTGTCAGCTACTACAGCCCACGATGCCAACAGTGGAGAGTGTGGCCCACGCCTTACTCTTCCCCGGGAGGACCCCCAAGGCAGTCTGGCCACACGTGCACCGGGTGAGTCTCTGTCCCTGGCTGTGCGTGTATTCCAGTGAGCTTTAGTTGGCCAGACAGTGCTTACCATGGCTCAGCACCCCCTGCACTTGAGCTCCCTAATTGCCTGCTCTTTCCACGGGATGAGGTTTTTTGAAAATGTTCTCAGTGCACACCATCTTTGGAGCCTTCTGAGCACATCAACGAGCACGCTGGCTGATTCTAAGGAGTCCAGCTGCTGCCGCCCCTACAGCAGCTCGACAGAGATGCACACGCTGAGAAAACCCATGGCCAGAAAAGACACGCTAGAGGAGGCAGAGAACTGAATTAACTACAAGATAATTAACCTAATTTACAGTAGTCAACTGGTT
>NW_020185074.1:0-2696 GCF_003031525.2 Neophocaena asiaeorientalis asiaeorientalis | reverse complement strand
CCGCTCCGCGGCACGTGGGATCCTCCCGGACCGGGGCACGGCCCCGCGTCCCCCGCATCGGCAGGCGGACCCCCCAACCACCGCCCCACCAGGGAAGCCCTCCAGTTGCAGTTTTGATCTTGCCTCACCTCGGCCTCCTCGGTGGTTGCGTTTTCAGGACGGGTGATTCACGAGGGAAGGTGTTGCCTGAGTTTCCCAGGACGTCGGCAGCCTGACCCGTTTAGTTTCTCTGATCACAATCCCCGGCCACTCCGGGGCGTTCCTCCTCTTCCCCCAGTTCTCCCCTCCCCCACCAGGCAAAGTTGGCAGCACGCGTACGCAACTGCGGCGAGAGCTGCCCCTCGGGGCCTGAGCAGGGGACTAGTGGGGAGCATTCCCAGCCGTGCTCCAAGGATCCCCTGGCTGTCCAGAAGGCCTGTAGAGGACCACAGCTGCCGTAACTCACCCTTAGTACTCCACTCAGCCAGAGTTATCAGATACCATCGGCAGCAGTCTCTTGTCACCTGCGCTACTTTCTCCAGGCCTCGAGTCCTCTCTGGGACTACACAGAACTTGGCGAGTGCTCGTCAACGCCAAGCCTCACGCCAGATCTCCATTTCCTCCCAGTGGCGCCCATTCGCATTTCCCCATCAAGTGCTCAAGAAAACACTACCTAGAAAATAGTAGCCGGTCCCCCGAACTCAACGCCCGAATTCCTGGGATGTTTTGATCGTACAGTAATTCTTTAAAGAGTGGGGAGGAGAAGGGGGAATACCCGTGGGGGCACTAGGTGAGCGCATGACGGAGTAGAGGAAATCCGCCTTAATTTCTCACCGTTCGCAGGCACCTCAGATGGTTGCTGGATCCGCCCTGCTTCCTATCCCTGGCCTTGGGAAATTTTCTTCAGCGTTTTATTTTTCTTGGCACGGAGCAATTTTTGGCTTACAGTGTTCTCTAATAACCTTTCGTCTTGTATGGTGGTGCTGATCTGTGCTTGAGCTCCATGTGTAGCCTGCACTGTGCGGATCGATTATATTGGCACGTATTGAGACCCTCTTGCTCAGCTGCTAGGGATCCGGGGACGGAGCAAGGGCGAGAGCCGGTAGGCGGCAGCGGAAAGCAGGGAGGCAAAGCTCCCACCTCCTCCGCGCGGGGAGGAGTGCTCCAGTTTAAGCCTCAAAGGCTGCAGACAAGGACATCGCTGACAAAAGATGTCCCAGTCATCTCCTCCTGAAGGTCTTTTTATGCCGGGGTCGGGAACTCTCTTCCTGCCTAAGGACGGAATTATGCAGGGTCGATGAGCATATCAATTTGAAATGGAAGTAACTTGTGAATCCACACTGAAAGTTTTAAAATACCCTGGCGTGTCCTCATTCTAAAAACAATCAATATAGTAAGTTGACTCCTAAGTCAAGATCAAGATTGAAACCAGCTCTACGTACCAGATATTTACCTTTAAAAACTCCAAGTATTACTCACAGCGGGATTTAGGTTAGATAGTATTCGTTCTGTTTACTTCTCAGTGCATAGCTATAACAACAGGTCTTTTAGAAGTGAAACATCTCTGTCTGTTGAAACCGTAAACGTAAGGCACAGCTACACGTACTTCACAGTCCAAACCTGCTTATAATCACTGACGCAAAATGAGAACCTACTCTATATATAGCACAAGGAACTCTACTCAGTGTTCTGCGGTGACCTAAAGGGGAAGGAAATCCCAAAAAGGGGATGTGTGCATTCACATAGGTGATTCACTTCACTATACAGCAGAAACTAACACATTGTAAGGTAACTATACCCCAATTAAACAAACAAACTAACAAACAAGCAAGGCAGTTGGGCAGTTGCCCTCCGACCAGTACCCAAGTTGGGCTGGACTGCCAATGCAGGCAACTGCACACACTTTCACCTCGGAGGCAAAAGAGAATGCATACCTTTTTATTTTCTTTTGGGGGGTGGATGTCTCTGAAAGCTAACCCACGCATTTTTCTTTTTAAATCCCTGGTAACAAGCAGAAAGACAGCTAATTTTTATAAAGACATTTACGTCCAAATATTAAAAGTTCTTAGACCGAATGCGAGTTACAGACGCAGAAAGGCCTCTTGTTGTATTATATAACAACATTAATTTTTAAGCATCTCCTTTTATTCAAAACAAGTCTAAAATAATCAGATGACTGAGTTGGGAATTTCTGAGGAAATCCTCTGAACGTGCCTCCAGGTAAGGAAGCGCTACCCCTCTTTGAGCTGCTGAGGAGCGCCGACCTGGGTGAGCACAGGTCATGCCAGCCTCTTCCAGCTGGATTAGGCTACACTATGCACATGCAAAAACCTCTTCCTCCACCCCTCGCTTCCTCAACTCCCCCTCAAGCTACAGGCTTTCCCGAGAATTACAAGTAATAGGAAAAACCAAGAACTGAGCAAGAGCTTGGAGCCTGCTGCTTCTCTGAGTCCAAGGGCCTCTAGGGGCGAGGGTGGGGTAGGGCTGACAAAAGGGCCTGTTTGTCTACCTTTCAAAGTTCTGGAGGTAAAATGAATGGGAAGGGAGTATTTTAAAGGGGGCAAGCGTGCAAGGAGGGCTGACTATGGAAAAATAAATTGTTGCTGGAGACAAACAGGCCAGTAGATTTGCCTTTGAGGTAATCTGCTCTTTAAGCCATCCTTTTTAAAAGTGAGCCTGGGGCTTCCCTGGTGGCGCAGTGGTTGAGAATCTGTCTG
>NW_020185073.1:0-2778 GCF_003031525.2 Neophocaena asiaeorientalis asiaeorientalis | reverse complement strand
CCCAATGCAGTGAGCCCTTCTCATCAAGTTTTCTGAAAGGCCTAGGGTGGGTTGAAAGGCCTAGGGTGGGGTTAAAGGGCCTGATTTCCAGTCTGTGGCAGGACCACAGGCTGGACACCTCCCACTCTGCAAAGACCCACCTGCTCACCTGCCCATCAGCAAGGGGGTGCCCCCACCCCAGGCACACAGGGCGGCAAGCAGAGGCCAGTCCCCGCTCCCTGGGCCCATCGCCCCTGCCAGGCCCATACTTGCGCCGGTCGGTGAAGAAGCTGGGCTTGTCTGCCTGGACGATGACCACGTCGAAGAGTTGGCGCCAGTCGGCACCCACCATGTGCCGCATCCCCTTGTCCCTGGTGGGACAGGTGGCAGGTGTCTGAGGGAAGCTCCAGGCCTGCCCACCCCAACTCAGGCCCCTGCCCTGCTCCCTCCTCCCACGGGTTGGGGGACATGGGGGTGCTCACACGAAGCTGAAAGGACTGTTGGTGATGAGGAACAGCTGTTTCCCGTGCGCCACCAGGCGGCTCAGGACGGCGAATGTCTCATCCCCTCGCAGGATGTACTTCTCTAATGGGGGGAGATGGGAGCTTGTCAGGGCCAGCCCTGCACCCTGCCCAGGCAGGCCGCAGCAGGGCAACCATCCCCCCTTACCCATGTCCCGCTCGATCCACTGGTACATAAGGCCCTTCACGTGCACATCTCGAATGGCGTCCTGGGGGCAGTGGAGGGACAGTGAGGCCACAGTGGAGCCCAGGAGGACCTGCCCTGCTGTGGCTGGACTTCACCTTCCCTGCCACACTGGGAGGCAGGCCTAGCGCCCTCACCGTCACATCCTTATAGAGGTGTGCTTGGTCAAACTCCAGGCCATGGCCCAGGAAGTGGTCCACCACGCAGGAGAGCAGTGCCATCTCTGGCAGCGAGAAGATGTCCATGAACTGCTTGATGGAAGGACCCTGAGGAAGGACCACTGACTCAGCAAGCCCCAGCTCCGGAGACCCAAGAGCTCCAAATATGTCTTGGGACACTGGTGGAGGAGCACAGCCTGCGGGTCAGGGCTGGCGCACCAGGGTGTGGGCACTGCCTCCCAGGGAGCCAGCACCCGCTGTGAGGTCATGGAGCCGGCTGCCCTGGGCAGTGGCAGACGGAGCGAGTACCTTGCCATAGAAGCCACTCATCTGGTACAGTGGGATGTGCTGGGTGCCCCCATATAGGTCGATCACCTCTTCGTCTGGTACCGGCTGAAGGCCCCTGGGTGGATGCAGAGACCACCAGTCCAAAGTGGTCCTGAACCCGGGCCACGGTGTAGGGTGGGGGACCGTGGGGTGATGCAGGACAGTGTGGACCTGGAGCAGCAGGCTGGGGTGGGGTCAGGGCAAGGTTAGCACTGACCTGTAGGCTGTCCCCAGTTGCACATAATGGAAGGCATCAATCTTCATCAGAAGACTCTGAGGGCACCAAGGGAGTAAGATGGGCAATGAAGGAGTTTGCCATTAGCTCTGAGCCAGCCTTTGCTAGCCCCCATGCCGAAGCCCCAGTTGGATGGTACCAAGGGTATCATGTGCACGCCAAGAGGAAGCTACAGCTTTGAGGCCAAGGGAGTAGAAAGATGAGCACCACCCCCGCCCACATAGGAGACGGGCGGCTAAGGAAGTAGTTCTGATATACATCCAGTCAGGAGGGTCCAGGGAGTCAGTGGTTTAGCCACTCACCTTCTGAATATCATAGTGGAGGCCACGGATAGCAAAGCTGGGGTTGTAGTCATACTTTCGAATCCCCTCCGGGTACTGTCAGGGGAAATCAGGTCAGGCCTGAGCCAGCAGTACTGACAGACCTGCTGGCTGGGCAGCTGCCTCAGGGGATGAATTCAGCCACCCATCCAGGGGCGCCCCATGATCCGGCCTGGGACCCCTACCTGTCTGGCCTCACCTTGTAGTGCTCAATCAGGATGTCACGGGCGGCAGTGAAGATCTCTGGGTGCAGCGTGTCCGCATACTGGGCCAGGGTGTAGTCATAGTCGAAGCCGTAGACCTCGACATCACGCAGGCTGATCTCGTTGTTGGCATAGATGGCCGCTGGGTTCAGGAGACTGCAGACCTCAGGAGGCAGGAGGTCTAGAGGAAGGAGGTATAAGTATAATGAGGATGATCAGGAAACACCCTGAAACGGTACTCTTAGCTCAATGCAGCATTAGGTCAAACTGAGGCTCAGAGAAAAGTCACTCGCCCAGGGTCACATGGGTGGGGTAAGTACCCTATGGGTCCTGGATTATACCACCGCCTGCAGCCTACCAGTTGCTCTGAGCCATGCCTCCTCCAGGCTCTCATAAGCCCCATGGGACACCTGGCTATGCTCTGACACTTTCCACCTTGCCTGAAGCTGGGGTTGGGACTTAGGAACATTATCAAGGTGAGGGGTACTGGGTAGCTCCGCTGCTGCTCAGGGCGCCAGCTCTGTGCACCTGCCACAGGTCTCACAGCGAGGCCCCTCTCATCGGATTTCAGCTGCCCACCAGTCCACGTAATGACATTCACTGCCCCTGGGACCAAGCAGGACCCTGTGGGGCTCCTGAGTACAGAAGCTTTTCTGTCCCCCGTTTCTTGTTTATAGGGAACAGACTCCAGCCTCCAGGACCTTCCTTCCCTGGGTTCCAAAGGGCAGATTTGAACAGCTGCTAGTAGGGAAGGGAAAGGATGGGGAGACAAGGGAGGAGCAGCCAAGAAACAACCTGAGGCAAGATTTGAGGAACCAGAGAAGCTCATCAAGATTAGGAGACCAGGGCTT
>NW_020185072.1:0-2723 GCF_003031525.2 Neophocaena asiaeorientalis asiaeorientalis | reverse complement strand
GGACTCTCAACCACTGCGCCACCAGGGAAGCCCATAATCATTATTCTTAAAGTGATCTTTGGGTGCTACAATTTTTCACGTGCACATTTTTGTGCCTTTTCAATAGATACAGTCACTTTTTTAAAAACAGGACAGCATGTTGTACTTTGTAATATCCCATTGGCACCCAGTCTTACTTTGTCAGCTGTTCACTATTGGCCTTTTTCATGAATATTTTTGGCCTAAAAATAATGAACAGGTGGTGCAGAGGTAAGAAGCCATGTGGGTGTTAATGTGGCATCACTTTCTGCAGAACAAGAAGAAGTGTTTCCAGAATCTCAGGCTGCCAGTCTACTCAGTTGGCACCTGTAGTCTAAACTGGAACACCATTCTGCGAGCAGGCATGTTGCCATCGTAACAGATGGTTGTGAGTATTGATGGCCAAATGATCATGTATGTACATCAGTTGTGGATGTTGAAAGCAAGCTGCTCATTTGAGAAGGTCAAACAGCAGTCTGTCCGGAGCTCCCACGAATAACATTAGAGTGATAGCTGTCTATTTCTCATATTCTATTATTTATCTTCTTATTTACACTCTCATACAATTACTTAGATTGTGTTCAGCCTGAGAAATCTCATATCGCAATCAATAGAACTCAGTGGCATAGCAGATGCACTGAATGTGGAATAAGTAAAATAATTAATTTTGATAGACAAAAAAAAGTGGGGAGGCTTAAATGTCACATAAAATGAAGGGAAGTTGGCAGTTAATTACATGAAATATATTCTTTTTAAATAAGATTTTTTTGTCTAGTAAATTTATTTTCAAACAGCCCTCAAGGTTCCACTAAATTGACTAGGCTTATTATTTATTAATTTTGTAAAATCAGCACATTATAGACCCTGTGAAAGGTTCATCGAGCATTGTTTCTAGTAGGTTTTGTTCCCTAAATAAGCTCAATTCAAATACTACCAATGTACAATGGCATAATTAGTCATCCAATTTCAAATGAATAATCGAAGATATCACAAGACATACTAAAATATATATGTCCTCTAATAACTTACATTCAAGTTTGTTCAACCAACAATATTTTTATGAAAAAATAAATAAATTCAAACCAGTATGTGTGGCCGATTCTAAGAAGCCTCCTCCTCCAATTATTCCCAAATCCTGGTACCCAGGACCTTGTGGAATTCCCTCTCTTGAGTACTAACAGGACCTGTGACCAATGGAAAATTACAAAGGTGATGTCATCATATTACTACCATTATTCTATTACATAATCTGTAATTTCTATCTTGCTAGTGGACTCACTTCATTGCCTTTATGATTTATATGATTTGAGGAAGCAAATGGCCATAGTGGAGAGGCCCATGTGGTAAGGAATTGAAGGTCACCTCTGCCTAAAAAGCCAGCTAGGAGATGAGGGGGACCTCTGACTGATAAACTAGCCAAAAATATTAGTCTCCAGAAGATTGCAAGGAGCTGAGTCCTACCAACAACGATGTGAAACTGGAACCTGATCTTGCTGCAGTCAAGCCTTAGATGCACTCCCAACTCTGATTGATACCTGGATTGCAGCTTTCTCAGAGATCTTGAAGCATAGTACCAAACAAATTAATGACTGGATTTCTGACTCTAAGAAACTGAAATTAAAAATCTGTGTTGATTTAAACCACTTAGTTTGTGTTAATTCATTAAGAAGAAATTCATAACTAGTATAATATGTTTATTCATAGATTAATGAAAAATTCAGGTAATAAAGGAATCTGTAGGACTACAATGGCAAGAAGAGTTTCATAGAGGAGATTTTCTTTAAAATGATAGAATAAGTGTTGTCTGCATTCCTAGAAGACAGAGGAAGTATGATCCATAAAGAGAATATCATGAATGCTAGGAAGAATGTTAAATGGTATGGAGATAAAAAAGAAAATTTCTGCCCAGATGACTCCACACTTTTGTCAACCTTCTTTACCTTTGAATATCATCAATTTTGGAGTTATTGGTGTGTAGTAGATTCTCAGTAAGTTTTCTAAATAATTACAAAATTATGGAAAATTGGAGGAATAGTGCATGTATGATAAAAATAATAATACTGACATGCTAGATGAGAGATTATTTGGTGAATAATTGATTAAATGACTGAATATTTTGTGATAAGAATTATCACAAGAATAACTGACATTTACTTTGTATTTCCTATGGATGAGCAATAAGCAAGTTTTCTATATGCATTATTATATTTAAGACTGGTTACAAGCCTGTGAGTTAGCCACTATTTTTTGGCAATATATATACCCGCATGGTAAGGCTTCTTTGGCAATATATATACCAGCATGGTAAGGCGTAGAGATGTTAAACTGATTGTGCAGAATCTCTCACTCTTGAAAGAAGATGAGCTGGAGTTTAATTACAGGGTTTCTGATCTCAAAAAATAATGTTCTCTACCAATACAAAAAGCTAGGCAAATGATGAAAGAATGGAAAATTAGGAAAGAATAGAAAAGCTGGATAATATAGTTTTGAATTAACAATGGAGTAAAAATAAAAAGAATGAAAAAGCACACACACATTATAATCTTAGCTCTATTGCTACAGAATAATGTGATTAGAAAACACTTTCATCTCTAAAATAATAATTATTTACTAAATAACCTAAACCTTAACATTGTAAAATTCCATAATTCTAGAAAAGCATGAGAGGCTCATTTTGAGATCTGAGAGTTAGAAATTTAAGCATA
>NW_020185071.1:0-2563 GCF_003031525.2 Neophocaena asiaeorientalis asiaeorientalis | reverse complement strand
TGTGTGTGTGTGTGTGTGTGTGTGTGTGTGTAACAAACATATAGAAAAATAACTTACCATTTGTTGAGAACGTACAAATGGCCTGCGTTACTGGAGCACAGGGTGAAGGATAAGTTGGCAACTGGGGCTCAGTTTTTGGAGAAATCACTACCTACCTCGTTAGTCCTCGGGCTGGTCAGGAGTCCACTCTATTTGGGGGTAGCAGGGACCAGGATTATCTCAGTTAAGGGTGTGTTGCTCAATGCCTGTGGCTCCCAAGAGGATAGAGGCGCATCTCTGAGGGGCTGAAAGAGTGGGGGAGGGGCTTTTAGCCTAACCCTCCACTCACGGGCAGACCGAAGTGGAACAGTTGGGTGGCCAGAAACGCCATATGGCTCCTGCCTGAGCCCACAGCTAATTTTGCCGTCACAGGACTCTCTTAGTGAGACGGCAGTGGGCAAGCTTCCTGGGCCCAGGTGACGGATTCCCTTCACTTAGAGCCTGCATGTCCAGTTCTAGCTCCAGAGTGACACAGCAGGGGAACTGGGATCTGGGGAAGTCCCTCAGTCTCCCCTTCCTGAGAAACCCAGGGTCTGTCATTAACCCTGTTGGTGGGGCTTGGCTCGGTGCTTACTTCTCAGGGAGCCCAGACAGGTCCTCATACTCATGCTGTGATTTCTTCATCTGAGCCTCACCGGATCTTCTGGCAGGAGGATCTGGCCTTCTTCTTTCATGTCGTAAGATTGTCACGCCCCGCTGAGGAAGCTGGCACCTCCCTATGCTCTCCAGATAAGTGTTCCCCACTCCACCAGAGCCCGTCACTGCTCTCGGGAGCTGCTTGAGCTGCGATTCAGTCCCCTGCACTTTTGATAAAGGTTCTTGCCAGCAGATGGCTGGAAGGTCCTTTGATTCTTATGCATCCCTCTTTTCTGTGCTTTAGGGCTGGAGCCACGCCAGGCTGGGTCCATGTCTTGTCCTGTGCGGAGCTGGCTGCTTCTTACTTGGGGAGCTGCTAGGATCCTGGCAGAGTTGCCTTGGCTCGGGTCCCTCCCCTGTTCCCAGGCAGACAAATTTGCCAGTGGGAGTGGGGAGGGCTGCTGGGAGGAGAAGGCACAGACATCAGGGAACTGTAGGGTATTGAAGGTCAAAAGTCATGCCTGGCCTTGGAACCCCTAGGGGGACACTGTCCCTGGCTGGATCTCTGGGTGGAGGAAGCTTCTGCTTGATACCCCTCCCTAAGGTTGCCCTGAAGTTTTGTCCCAGGAGGTGGCCTAGATCTTCTGACGAGTGCTTGGTATCAGGCCAGGCTTCCCAGCTCCCTGCCCAGAATCAGGACCTTAAAAACCAGTATCCTTGGGAGGGTCTGGAAATGCCTCCTGAGACTCAGATCTCCTATCAATGTCCTCACAGGTGCCGAGACAACCCCGCTACGGCAGCAATTATGGAAGACTCTGGACTATCCTATATAGCAAGTAATGTTGGGATGGGGTCTGGAGGCTGGGGACACTCATGCCTGTCTCTTCTGGACACCCCAGCCTTCTCTGCCCCTCCCTGTATATGGACCTTACCACCAAATGCTGTCCATCTCCCACTGGACCGCGAGAGTGTGGACCATTTCTTTTTCACTGCTGCAGCTCTAGATCTAGCCTTGGGCCAAATACAAAGTGGCTGGCAAAGTTAGTAGCTGGGCCTTGACACATGTGTACTTATGGGGATGAGGGTTTAACTCATTAACGGTCTAACTCTTAGACCAGTTACAGGCTTGTCCTCCTCACCAGAGCTCATAGTTTTACTGGAAAGAAAGGCTGAGCTGATGGGCCATGTGAGAGCTGCCAGTTTTGATGTGTAAACCCTGAACCGTCCTTCCTGAAAGGCCTGGAGTAGATAATCTTTCGCCTAGCATCTGATAAAGCAACCTTAATCATGTTTCTTCATTATTCTTTTCTATTTAAATAGAAATGGATACACCTCAGATTGGAGAATGCTTTGACTCGAATCAGCAGGCGTGGATCCTTAAGGGTCGGACCCTCGTGATAGCTCCATTGAACAACAGTGTGACTCCGGGTAGGTGAGAGGTCACCATGTGGTTGATCTTTGTGATGTGATCCCCCACACATCATTGCGGCTGGGATACTGGTATCCAGCCTTTTGTTAAAAGTGTGGCTTTATAACAGGGCTCACCTGGAGGGGGAAGAATTCCACACCTGCCTGGGAAGGAGTGTCTTGGACCAGGGCAAAGAGAGCAGAGAGAGTGGAGCGGCGTTCTGGGGAGCAGTGATCTGAAGGCCTGTCTTAGGGAAGAGGAGTGGCTTGTTCTGCCAGACTTCTGATGTCCTAAGAGGACTAATTGGTTGGATAGCACAGGAAGGCAGATTTCAACGTGACATTAGGCAATACTTGTCAATGAACAGGGCTCTCCAAGGCTCAGGGGGGTTGCTTGGGGTTGGAGCTTCTCACCTCCAGGTGTTCAAGCAGAGGTGTGAAAATCTCAAGGGTGGGGTCTGCCCTCTGATTAACTCTTTGTGTTTGCTCCATTTCTTAGGGCAGTGATTGGTGCTTGGTGTGAATGAATGAATGAATGAAT
>NW_020185070.1:0-2777 GCF_003031525.2 Neophocaena asiaeorientalis asiaeorientalis | reverse complement strand
AAAAAAAAAAGAGTTCTGCAAAGGTGGAAGCTAAGAGAAAACACCTGCAGGGTCATTTTACAGATGAGATACTAAAAAGCAGTGCTTCTTGCTTGGTAATAGCACAGAACCTTTAAATCACAGGAATTAGAGACAGGAGACCCGTCAGGTCACCCTGTCCACCTCCTATAGCATGTTTATGCATTTCATGCGAAATGACATGAACAGTGAAGCATCTGTAGCAGCCGTGGGGAGACTCCACTCTCTGATAATATGTCTTCCTGTTGAGAAAATATAGCTGAGAGCAGTCCAGCTTTTCTTTTGCCTAATTTCACATTGTTCTGCTCTGCTATATCCTTTAAAAATGCAACCACACTTTCCTTTGTTCCCCCACCTTTAAAACCTACAACCTTGTAGTATGACAAAATTGTTATTGTCTTCCTTTGTAATTATTTGAGCCAAGCTATACAGCTTTGCCTCTTAAAATACTACTTTGGACATCAGTCCTCATTGCTAAATTCATCTAAATCCACTGCTTTTCTAAAGAGTTATTCACTACACTCCCACTTGCTCTAATTCAGGAACTATGTTTCATATAATTTTATTGTGTGTGTGTGTGTGTGTATTTATAGAATCAAGGAGTTTACTCAGTTCTTATAGAAAATGAATATGGTGCTCAAGCCAGTGACTGGACTTCACAGTTCTGCCAAGATTCAGAGAAATTTGCCGTGAGCTCCTTCCTAAAGCCATGATTTATCTTTCTCCAAGATATCATTAAGTTTAGTATCCCACAATTCTAAATTCTTCCTGGAGTATCAGGCTGTCCAAATATATCATCTGAATAAATATACTGTTATTTAATACATCTTGCTCTGGGCAAAACTTGAGGATAGCTGTACGACTGACTCTTTCTTGAATAAGTTATTCCATCTAAATGTTTTTAAAAATGCCATGTGTTACACCATCTTCTATAAGAGAAAACGCCATACTTTGCAGTTACAAAACTCCCACTTCTGCTAGCTTGGAAATGGAGAGATAAAAATCTCCACTCAAGGTGTCAGGGTAGGCAAACCCTCAGTTGAATCTTAAAGATACAACTTTCATTCCAAGATTTCTGTGGAAGGTGGAGAGACTCTTGTGGTTATTTCTGTTTCTTCCACACCGGTTCCACCACCACCACCATGCTGGCTTCAAGTTGTGCACTCCTTACTGCTTACCATCCTGACCCAAGAGAGGACATGCAGGCTTTCCCATAGTGCACAAGGGCAAGCAGACAATATTTAAACAAGATTGTGGTGAAGGGTTTTGGGCAACATAGAGACATACAGACAGAGAATCTTGCATGCAGATTATAACTTGAGTTCTTGGAATTATAGGTCTCATTCCCCATTAATTTTTGGCTTAGCTCCAGTTGGATATTTTCTGTTTCACCCAGGTGTCAAAATGTAGACACTATGATGCTTCAAACTTAAGAGTCTTCTGAACCTAAGAAGAGTGAGGCTGAGAGAGCAGTTACTTATCCTACCCTCTGGAAACTTGACTGAAGGTAGGAGTTGGACTCTATTGCCCAGGCAGGACAGTGGAATAGTGATAATACTTTTACAACTTCTCTCAGAGGCGATCAGAATGCTTTTGGGTCAACAACACAACATAAAACAAACCCCCCAACAAACTTGTCTCAGATTGCACTACAGTAAAAGGAAAGAAGGGATGGAAAAAAGGTTGCTGGAGCAGGGGGAGGGAGAGAGGATTGGGGAGAAATGGCTGGTGGGTCTGGAGAGACAGAGAAGGAGGGAGAGAGAATTACGTGTTGAGTGCTTACCGTACAGGCACATACTAGATGTCCATTATCTCATTTACTCATTACTCAAACAATCTGCAGGTAAATGGAAAACAGGTCTGTCTGACTCCCTGGCTCATACCCTTCTATCCATACAACCTGCACCATTTTTCAAAGACATGAGATTAATGAGACTATAATGTTGATAAAGTGTTCCAGTTTCCTTTGAGAAAAAGTCATAAAATTTTATTGTTATTGTTACTCTTATTATGGAAGCTCAATGAATGCTTTAGTAGTGCCATTGAGGTAACTAATATTACTCTCATTTAGAGAAATAAAATCTAAAAATAAGAACAAGAATATTTATTGAGTTTTAGATTCAGCCAGTTATTTAGTTTAACTGTAACTTTTTGAAGATCAGAATCCTGAGGTCTAAACCTATAAGCAAGGTCACAGATGGTCTTAGGGGCAAATGTGAGAACTGTCACCCATTAGGTGCTCTTTCTAATGCTTGGTTCTTCCAAGGAGTGAGAAAGAGATAAATTAAGGTGAAAGGTCTGAAACATTCAGTCTCGGCAGTCTATAATAGTTAAAGATAAAAATGTAGCAATAATTTCTCTACTTTTTTATGGAAATAACAATGGGCTCAATTCAGATGATTTGCTTTTCCAAGAGGGCAGACATTTCCCCCCTTTTTTATGGTTAATTGTGTTAATTGTGAAAAAGAAAATGATATAAAGGACAGAAGGGTATTGTAAAGGCACATAAGGTTATGTACATATTCAAGTACAAACAAGAACCCTGGCATGATTTATTTTATTTTTGCCATTTTTAAACGTCTTTCTAATGGGAAATAATGCAGTTTCCTCAATATCACCAGCTGGAACTGTCATTGAAGAATGGAAGGAAGAGAATTTGACCTGAGGTTTTAATGTGGCCATTATATGTTTAATTATCATTTGCCTAAGCTTGGGCTTTATTATGTTCAGATTTTTTTCAACATGCTCTACATTTTTTT
>NW_020185069.1:0-2699 GCF_003031525.2 Neophocaena asiaeorientalis asiaeorientalis | reverse complement strand
AACTAACACAACATTGTAAAGCAATTATACTCTAATAAAAACGTTAAAAAAAAAAAAAAAGGCAAGTCTGTATGGTTTCAGAGCCACTTTGGGCTTCACCACACCCTCCCTTTCTCCATAGTGTAAGGTGGAGAACTGAGCAAACAGTAGGAAGAGGCTCCAAACAAGAGTGCAGATAACCCAGGTCCTTGAAACAACGGTCAAGGCATGTGCATCTTTTTTCTTCCTTTTCCCACCTCCCTTATTAAATATTTTTTTCTCTCCTCGTGCTCTTTGACTTGCTGTGGTACCCACTGGGGATGCCCTGGGATAATGGAGCAGCAACCGGTCTGGGAGCTGAGGCCAGGGGGCTACCTCTTTGGTAGCTCGCCCTCTTTGGTCAGGCTGGGATGTAGGGTGGCGGACACCACAGCCCAGCTCTTGCATGATGGCTCAGGGGCCCTCTCAGCTAAAGAATCAGTTAAGCTGATCCTCAAAAGAGCCTACAGAACAGCCCCACTTTTTAACAGCCATGCCAATTTACTAAGAGAGTGACAGTGAAGATCACCTATTTCTACCAGGAGAAGTTGGTTGGTTGATGTCTTCTGTACCCCATTGTAAGGGAACTCCCTTGCCCAAGCTCTGGGGAGATGAATGGGCAGGGGCCTCAACTCAAAGTGTCGCCACCTCTAGGATGGTGTCACTTCCATTATGGAGAACTACTGCTCCCTCTCTTTCCTAATTATAAATATAATATGAATGTACAGGAAAATATAGAGAGTTCAGTAATAGCACTCTGTGTACCCACCAATGAGAACTAACACATGTTAATATTTTGTCATTTTTGCTTCAGATTTTTTTGAGATGTAACTTATATATGTTATAGTATGCAAATCTTGAGTGCACAGTTTGGTAAATTCCTACCTATATATACACCTGTGTAATTACTATCCAGATCAAGATGTAGTATTTTGTCATCACCCCAGAAGGGTTCTCTATGCCATTTTGCAGTCAATAGCACCCCATAAGTAACCCCTATGGTAACCCCTGTTCTGAATTCTGTCACCAGGAATTACTTTTGCCGACTAAAACTCCTTAAAATCACACTGTATGTATTCTTTTCTATCTGGCTGCCTTTGTTTAACATAATGTCCAGGAGGTTCATCCATGTTGTTGCGGTATGAACCCGTCCTCCTGTTGGTGGAGATTTGAGTTGTGTTGTTGCCGTTGCTACTGTAATGCAGTGCAGCAAGGAGTATTCTTGCACATGTCTCCCAGTGTATAAGAGTAAGAGTCTCTAGGGTATATATATAGAAGTAGAATAACCAAATGGTATGAGTATCTCTAGTCATTGGCTAGTATGAACAAAGCTGCCGTGTACAGCATGGGCATTTCTTTTGGTGCACATAAATACTCACTTCTCTTGGGTTTATACCTAGAAATGAATTTCCGAATCACAGGATAGGCATCTGTTTAGCTTTTGAAGATACTGCCAAAGAGTTTTCTGAAGTGGTTGAATGAATCTACATTCCCGCCAGCAATGTAGAAGAACCCCAGTTGTTCCATATTTGTGTCAACACATGATACTGTTAGATTCATTCATTTTAGCCATACTGGTAACTGTGTACTAATATCTTACTGTGGGTTCTTTTTTCTTCTTCCTGTAGCTTTAATTCACATTTCCCTAATAAGTAATTAAATTGACCACCTTTTCATATGCTTCAAACATTTCTTAACAACAGAAATAGAACAATGCAGAAAAAGTTGAAATCCCCTTTTTCATCCTTCCAAGTCCTATCCGCTCCCTCCCCAGAGAGGAGCATTACCATGAATTTGGTAAGTACTCTCCCAGTCCACGTTTTTGTACCTAAACTATATTTATATGTTCACATTAAAAAATATAGTATTGCTTTGTATGGTTTTTAAATTTACATAACTAATGTGAACATGCTCTGTTTTCATTCAACTTTATTTTTACATATGTTGGTACATACAGATCTAGTTTATTCAACTAGATCTAGTTTATTTATTTTTATCTGCCAAATAGAATTGTATTGAATGACTACAGAGTAATTTATTTATCCACTCTCAAGTTGATGGACACTTGGGTTGTTTCCAATCTTTCTCTCTCACCAACAATACTTAGCTAACATGCTCTTACCTATCTCTTAGTGTACACATGCGAGTCTACTTCTCTGTTCACCTTGAATCCTTTCCTAGAACCAGACGGAAGGCAAAAGTTAAACCCTCTGTCCCTTGTGCCTTCTGGCTGGGTTCCATTTTCTATTCCAGGGCTTCCTGCGGTCCCCAGTCACCTGATCATAGTGATGACGATGGTAAGTAACCTCACCGTTCAGATGTGACTTTTCCCTCACTGAGGAGGGCTGGGGAGCCTTGTCTTTCATGAGCCCTGAACCTACATTAACCATAAAATCTTTACACTATAGTTTATACATATTTCAAGTTACAGAGGTCATTCATTCACACAGGTCTCCTTTGAGAAAAAAACTTGAGGTAGCTATAATTTGGAAACAGGAAATCAGAACTTCTTACATTTTTGAAGACCAGTTCTTTATCTTAATTGGCATCTCTTCCCCTTGTACACTGTTAACCACTGTCTCCTTAAAGTTTTTCTTGAATATCCATCTAATCACCTCACCATTTCTTCTCAGGGCCCTGTTGAATCCTCCTTTTTTTTTTTTTTTTTTTTTTTTTTTTTG
>NW_020185068.1:0-2763 GCF_003031525.2 Neophocaena asiaeorientalis asiaeorientalis | reverse complement strand
TCTACAGCTCCCAGCCAAGAGCCTTGACTGCCCCACGGCCCATCTGGCCATCCAGGTGAGAACACTCTCGCCACCCACCCTTCTGCTGCCAGAAGAAACGGTAAACCTCCGGTGCCACCTCTTACCAGCATCCCTCCACGGAAACTACTGTCCTGAGTCGGGGAAAATTTCAACCCCTTTTTAATGAGTGGGCTCTTTGGGGGCGTGCTTGGGGGGCAGAAGAGCTAGTGTTCTTACTGTGAGAGTCTTTCTCCGTTCATGATAATTGAAATTCATAAGGTTCATCAGAGGCCATTAATTTTACTTTTGTGGGAAGAGAAGCACCCAGACCAACCTCCAGAAGGATTTCTTTCACCAGCCAATCAAATTCTATGCAATTTGAGCAAGAGATTTCATATGCAGTGTGCCTAGCCGACTTTCAATAACATAAGAATTAAAGAATAATTTTATTCCCTCTCTTACCTCCCCTCCACCCCCAGGGGATTGCAGAGCTTGAGAAATTGAGTTCTGGGGATGACTTCCATGATTAATACCACACACTTGTATAGAGATGGTATGTGAATGAGCCTGGCTACTCCAAACCAGACTGATCCATGATTTTCTTGGTCTTTTTGAATCAGGATTCTTGGTGTTAAATGAAGAATCTCCATTCAGATTGGCTTGAACAAACAAACAAATGAAAAACAAAAAAGAATTAACGGCTCATGTAACTGAAGAGTTCCCAGGCACACTGACCTCAGGTATGGCTGTATCCAGGTGCTCACAAAATGTTGGCTGGACTCAGTTTCTCTGCATCTCTCAAGTCTAATGTTCTTTGGTGCTGCCTTCATTTGCAGGCAGAAGTCCAGGCTTACCTTCTCCCGGCTGAGCCATCCCAGAGGAAAGGGAGCTCTCCCCACCCCCATTTCCGTTCATACCAGACCAGCCCTTTGATTGAATTTCATTTGAACAGTTATTCTCATGTGCTCCTCCTTGAACCAGTTGCAGTGGCTAGGGAGAAGCAGATACTGATGAACCAGGCCTGGGTCATGTCCATTCTGACCCCAGAGACTAAAAATATGGGAAGAGGTGGCTTTTCCAAAGGGGAATCAGGAGCCAGAAGAAGGAGCGACAGATGCGGGTGAACCAACCTATAAAGTCCGAACACTCATCCTGTCTCTCTTGTTGCTCATGAGGCATGTGTCTGTGGTACCCCCTCTGATCTGGAGGACTCAGCCCTATCCTATCCTACTCCTGGCTCCAGCCTGCCTTCCCTGAACACAGGTTTCAGAGAATGGGGGTTGAAGGAACAACAATGCCCCCTACCAGACACCCTGCAATTGTCCCTTCTCTGAGTGGCCCACCACAGGCAGCTCTTCACCCTCCAAGACCATGGCACACTCTTCCTGACCATTTCTGGGAACAATAGGGTCTTTGAGACTCATGTAAGGGTGACACGGTGTGGCTGGAATGAAGACCAACTTGGGGGCTAGGTCACCCCTGCAGAAGTGTGGCCATTGAGCGGGCTTTCATGGAACCCAGAGGTGAAATACACAGGCTCTGGAGTCAGATCTCGTGGGTCTGCCAGTTACATCTCTGTGATCTTGAACTTAAGTTCTGCCTCCATTTCTTCACCTGTAAAATAGATCTGATAATAATATCGACCTCCAAGTGTGGTTGTGAGGATTAAATGAGCTAGTGTGTGTCCCCATAGCACACAGTTAGTGCTCAGTGAATGTTACCTGCCACCAACACCATCTGATCACACATTTCCCCCTGAGAGAGTTAAGATTTACATCCATTTCCAGGATTGGAAGCCTGTGACACAAAGCACTCAGCACCTCTCACGAACACCTCCCTTTGTGCCATCTCTAAATCACCAACGTTAGGAATAAAGGAGAAAAAAATAGATTATTGGAAATGACTTGCATTTAATGCCCTCCTCAGAGGCTCCTGACAGCATCACCCGAATTAATGACCACCTAGTGCACAGTGAAAGCATGTTTGGTGGCTTCCCAGCCGGGCATAAAAGAAGGAAACTAATTATGCCAGGTATGGGACAAGGGTTCTACCTGTGCTATTTCCTTTACTATTATGTCAACCTGTGTGGTAGGTATCATACCAATTTTATGGATGAGGAAACTAAAGTCCAGATGAATTAAATAATTTGCCCAAAGTCACACAGCAAATATCAGAGCTGGGATTTGAACCCATGGCAGTCTGATTCCAAAACCCATGTAGTTTTCACTCTACCTCATTCTTTAGAGGAATGAAAGAGACACCAAGGGCACTGTCCATCTCTCTGGTGGGTAATGGGCCACTGGATGATCAAGTAGTGTCCATATTTTTATTAAGAAACTCATTTCAAGAGAACATTTCTAAGGCATTCATTACGTTTAATCAGTATTTCGCAGTAATTAGGAACCATTTTTGATGAATAGGGAACATGAATCAACTCTCGATGGCTCAAGGAGATTCAGGTCTGATCCCAGCCCTGAAGCCTGCATAGGTGAGCAGGTCCCACCCTGGCTGACTCTGCAGAAGAGCTGCAGCTGGACAATGGAGCAGCTCTGCTGCACAAGGGAGCTGGTCAGCAAAGGGTGTGTCTGTCACCTGAGAGCACCTTGGCGTTGTTTCTCAGATCCTGCGTTGGGAGGTGGCGTTTCCCACCTGAGAGCCCCACCTGCTGAGAGGTCTGTGTCCATGTTGTAGTACATGTTGAAAAGTGTGCAAATCTGATTTGATGTGCTTTAAACTTGCAGAGAATTCATTCTGGGACCCGCT
>NW_020185067.1:0-2754 GCF_003031525.2 Neophocaena asiaeorientalis asiaeorientalis | reverse complement strand
TAAAGCAATTATACTCCAATATAGATGTTAAAAAAAAAGAATATGCTATCTACAAGAGCCATTTTAACTTTAAGGACACACATAAGCTGAAGGTGAGGGAATAGAAACTGATAGTCCAAACAGTTTCCAAACAAGAGCAGGATTGGCTCTCCCAATCGCAGGTAATACAGACTTTCAGTCAAAATAGTTCACAAGAGATAAAGAAGATCGTTATACAGTGATAATGGGTCAATTTATCAAGAGGATATAATAATTATAAATATATATGTACTGAATGTTGAAGAATTAAATAAATATTTAAATCAACCATTAACAGATCTGATAGGAGAAATCAACAGTAAAAATAATAATAGTAAGGAACTATGTTATCCCACATTCTACCTTAGAAAATTAATAAAGACACAGAATGGACCTAATAAACTTATATAGAACTTCCATCCAACAGTACCAGAATACACATTCTTCTTAAGTGCTGATGGAACATTCCCCAGGATAGACCCTGTCTTGGGACATAAAGCAAGCCTTAACAAATTTAAGATCAAAACTACATTGAGCATCCTTTTTGATCATAACGTTATGAAGCTAGAAATCAATAACAAGAGAAAAAGTGAAAATTCCTAATATGTAAAATTATACAGCACACACTGGGAAAATCAATGGGTCAAGGAAGAATTCAAAAGGGAAATCTGAAACTATCTTCAGACAGACAAAAATGACAACATACCAGAACTTTGGGGATGTAGCAAAATCAGTCTAAGGAATGTTTTTTTTTTAGCAATCATAAATTCTTATATTAAGAGAAAAGAATGATATAAAATAAACAACTTATCCTTATACCTGAAAGACTAGGAAAAAAGAGTTAAGCTTTTAAAAAAAATTAAGCTCCAAGAATAAAAGGAAAAAATAAGAAAGTTTCAAATGGAAATGAATAAAATAAAAATCAGATAATTATGAAAAAACTGAATCCAAGAGTTGGTATTTGGAAAGGATAATAAAATTGACAAAGCTTTAGCTAGACTAACAAAGAGAAAAATAGAACTTAATCAATAAAACTTTAAATGAAAGAGGAGAAATTGCAACTGACACCATAGCATACAAATCATTATAAAGAATGCTAACAAACAGGGTGACAAAAATGGATAAATCTCCACCAACACCAATATACAATGTACCAAGATGGAATCATGAAGAAGTCAAAAAACAAAAAAAAATCTTGATCATACAAATAATGACTTATGAAATTGATTCAGTATTCAAAACTCTACCAACAAAGAGAAACCCAAGATCAGATAGTTTCATGGGTGAATTCCACTGAACATTTAATGAAGATTTATTGCCAGTCCTTCCCAAACTCTCTCAAATAACTAAAAAAGAGGCAACATTTCAAAACTCATTTTATAAAACCAGCATTTTCCTGATTAACAAAGCTAGATAAGGGCATAATAAGGGAAAAACAACAACTAACCCAGAACTTACAGGCTAATATCCTTGTACATATAGATACAAAAATTCTCAACAAAATTCTAGCAAACCAAATTCAATAGCACACTAAAAGGATCAACATGATAAGGTGGGATAATTCCTGGGGATGCAAGGGGAGTTAACATTTTCAAATCAATAAATTTAATTAACCACATGAATAACACGCAGAAGAAGTGTTTGAAAGAATTTTTTAAACTTTCTTGATTAAAGCTCTCAACCAACTGGGTAGAGAAGAAACATTTTAAATGTAATAAAGGTCATATATTAACAAGCCCACAGCTAACATCATATTCATGGGGAAAAGCTGAAAACTTTTCCTCTAAGACAGGAACAAATAAAAAATGCCCACTCGCACCATTCCTCTTCAACATAGTATTAGAATCCTTAGCCAGAACCATTAGGCAAGAAAAAGAAATAAAAGGGATCAAAAGTGGAAAGGAAGAAGTAAAACTGTCTCTGAAGATGACATATTCTGTATGCAGGAAATCCTAAAGACTCCACCAAAAACCCCATGAAACTGTTAGAACTAATAAATGAATTCAGTAATGTTGTTGGATATGAAATACAAAATTAGTTGCATTTCTATACACTAACAAGAAAATAGCTGACAGAAAATAAAGAAAATGCTTCCATTTACAACAGCACCAAAAACAATAAAATCTTAGGAATACAGTTAAGCAAGGAGATAAAAAATCTGTACACTAAAAAATAGGACATTTACAAAAACTGAAGAAGGCACAAATAAATAGAAAGCTATTGCATGTTTATGAATTGAAAGAATGGATACTATTAAAATGTTCACGCTACCTAAAGCTATCTATAGATTCAATAAAATCCCAATCAAACTTTCAATGGCAATTTTCCTAGAAATAGAATAACAATCCTAAAAAATTGTACAAAACAACAAAGGACCCTGAAAATAGCCAAAGCAATTTTGAGCAAGATAAGCAAAGCTGGATGCATCTCACTTCCTGGTTTCAAACTATAATACAAAGTTACAGTAATCAAAATAGTGTGAGACTAGCATAAAAACAGACAATAGACCAATAGAACAGGACTGAGAGCTCAGAAATAAACTCATGCATGTATAGTCACTAATATTTGACAAGAACGTCAAGAATAAACAATGGTGAAAGAATAGTTTTTACACTAAGTGGTGTTGGAAAAACTGGATATCCACATGGAAAAGAATAAAACTGAACACCCATCTTAGACCACTCAAAAATTAACACAAGGGGGACCTTGAAGATGGCGGAAGAGTAAGACGCGGAG
>NW_020185066.1:0-2740 GCF_003031525.2 Neophocaena asiaeorientalis asiaeorientalis | reverse complement strand
CCATTAAAACATTAGCACTCTTTAAAAAAATTTTTTTTTTAATATTTGAGCCTTGATTGTGTATTATAAGGCATCTGAACAAAGACAACAGGATCCTTGGCAAATCTCCCAGTTTTCCTTGTGAACATAGCACAAGCTAAAAATAAGAAGTCAATCCTTAGGTGATTTCAGTTCAATTTATAACATGCTGACATTGATAAGTTGAAACCCACGTGGAAGAGCAGAAATAAAAACACAAGCAAGTGTTATGAGAGATTACCTAACAAAATGAATCACGTGTGTTAAATAACATATCAGGGGAATCAGCTGCCTCTGTATACATATTTATAAAGTTGGATTATGAGTACAAAGTATGTGTTGGAAAACAGGACAAATTATTGCATAAGCTCCAGTTACAGAGAAGAATCAGCCACTGAAAATGACAATAGCCTAATCTGTGTTTCTGCTTATGAAATAGTCACACTGAAATCTCCTTTATCAAGTGCCAGTCGAGTGGGAACATTCTCACTCCTCTGTGGGAGTCAGTGAAGACCACCCAAGTGAGAATAAGCAGAAGCTGTTTATGCAGAATTTACTGTAGAAAGGGTGTCTGCCACCATCACTTGCTTTTGTCAGTGACTCAAAGGCAGGCAGGGGAGAAGAAAGCTTTACAGTGCCAAGAACAAAAAAAAAAAAGGCGTCAGATGTGCCCTGATTGGAGGCTGTTGGGTGGGGAAGCTGTGATTGGGTGAACTGCAAGAAGGGCATCCACGTGGTTGGTTAGGAGGCGTGTTCTCCTGTTGCTTGGTAAAGGCTGTCTCCCGTTGGTCCTAAGTTGGAAGTAAGTGCAAGAGTTAGGGAACCTGTCAGTTGTTAATCAAGTCCTGGTCGTTTTGGGACAGTTGCTAAAGGAGTTGCTGTTTGGCTTCCTGGATGGGTTGCTATAGATTTTAGGTATCATGGGTTAGGGTCTTGAAGACTGTCGTTGCCGCAGATTTGGGTCAGTTCTACTTTCATATGTGTTCTGGCCGTTGTCCATTTGTACATTCATTCCCTCAATTCCAAGCACAATGAAGTAGTCATGAAAGAAATGGTATTGCATTTAAGTGCTATTAATAATGAACTGATTCTAAATATTAAGCTTGGGCTATAATCTAGTCTTAATTGTTATTCATCTGTAGAGTTAAGTCCTAGATTTTTGCCAAAAATGAGTTTCAGGAAAAAGTAATCTTGGTAGGATTTTAAATAAAAAGGAAAAGATGAATGAGATTGGAGAGGTGAGGAAAAAAGATGAGAAGATTGCAGGGAATACATTCCATCCTCAAGAGTATAATGGCTGCATGATTTCCAGAAAGAGGGACAGGCTCAATCTGAAAAAGAAAACATTTAAGAGATGGAGTGCTGTGGTCCGTTGGCAAGTCTCACTGCATTCACAGTATTTAAACACTCCAAATAATGTAACGTGATTTTTCTCCTTCTTAGCCCTAGAAAAGTTTCTGTTCATGGTTTTGTTGTGTCAGGTTCAGAGAGTCAGAAATAAGTGAAACAATGTAAATCACTTCTGGGGTTGGGTTTGTTAAAGAGGCAGTGAATGATTTTTCAATTGTTCCATCCAACAGGTAATCAACTAAATGGATATAAACATGATTTTTCACCCTCAGTGAGTGTAATTAAATTATTTTGAATAAAAATATAAGAAGATAAACTGAGGTCTGGAGAGAATTTTAGAAGGAGCCTCTATACTTCAAATAAAACCAACCATAACATTAGCGAATTTCAAATGGAAATTAATCACTACATTCCATTTACAGCTAATCTAAGCAGTATAAATGATTCTGATTCCTCACAACTTTCAGATTCACTCTAGAAAAGTCTACATGACATGTTTCAAGAGACTGGAATGAGAGGGCATTTGGCTTTGTGAAGAAAGTGGATTTTATGAGGAAATAAAATTTTTTTCCTATAAGGGATGGTGTACTAGCTTCCTAGGGTTGATGTGACAAAATAACACAAGCTGGGTGTCTTAAAGCAACAGAAATGTCCTCATTCATAGTTCTGGAGGCTGGAGGTCTGAAGTCAAGGTGTTAGCAGGGTTTAGTGTCCTCAGGAGGCCCTGAGGGAAACTGTCTTGTGCTTCTCTCCTCGCTTTTGGCGGTTGTAACAAATCCTTGCAGTGTCTTGGCTTGTGGACACATCACTGCAATCTCCATCTCCATCGTCCTCTTCCCTGTGCCTCTGTGCGTCCTTTTCTCTTCTTCTAAGGACACTCTCATTGGATTTAGAACCCACTCAAATTCAGCATGATCTTACTTTAATCCTTAACTAATCAAATCTGCAACGACCCTATTTCCAAATAAGGTCACATTCAGATGTTCTGGCTTTTGGAGCACAGTAGTGAACCCACTACAGATAGGGAAAAATTCTTAGAAAAAGAGCCAAGTGAGGCTCAGGAAGGTTTTCAGTTCAAATTCTGGCTCTTTGCCTAACTGGAAATATGACGATTAAACACCCATCTTCCAAAATTCTGTGTCTAGATTTCTTTGTTATCAAATGTGGGTTCCCACTGCTCGCCGCTTACAAAATCAGTACTCTCAAATGGTAGAAAGGAAAGGCGCCTTTAATCAGAATGCCAACAATCTGGGGAGATGGTGGACTCAGCTTCTCCCCCAAAACCACCTCCGAAGATTCTGCTCAGCCATGTAAATTTTTTTTTTTTTCTTTGCGCTACGCGGGCCTCTCACTGCTGTGGCCTCTCCCGTTG
>NW_020185065.1:0-2756 GCF_003031525.2 Neophocaena asiaeorientalis asiaeorientalis | reverse complement strand
AAAAAAAAAAAAAACCCTATATGTTGGCCCTCTAATTCCAGGAGAATCCCAAAGGAAATAAAAGATGCAAAAAAATTTGGATAGATCATTGTACATAAGTTTTCAATCCTAGGAATACACAATTTAAAATCTAAAACAACTTACACAGATGATGATAGGAGAGTGTTCAGTAAGCTAGGATGAGATGCAGT
This sequence comes from Neophocaena asiaeorientalis asiaeorientalis, assembly GCF_003031525.2. NCBI lineage: Eukaryota > Metazoa > Chordata > Mammalia > Artiodactyla > Phocoenidae > Neophocaena > Neophocaena asiaeorientalis. The sequence continues at coordinate 2,565 of NW_020185065.1, read as the reverse complement.
CACTAAAAGTAATATTTTAAAAAGTTTTACAGGCTTTAGCCAAGGCTTGTGATACATTTCAATGAAAAGTAATGTCTCAAATTATTAACAATATAAGTTCAAAATATGCATCTCTCTCTTTCCATAACCAGAGGGAAATACACTAAAAATTTTAGAAATGGTAGTGCTTTTCTTCCTTTTTTATTATGTTTTCCACAGTAATGGTTTTTTTTTTTTTGGTTTTTATAATCAGGAAAAGAAAGCTTATGTATAAGTCAATTATTTGTATCTTTTGTTCCTTTCCCCTCATTGTAAAACTAAAATTTACAACTTATTTCCTGACAAAGAAAAAGAAAATATGCTTGGGGATTAAACATATGTGCTAATTCAATGCTTTTATTTTCCACTATCTGAATTTCCTAAATAATATTATTGATTTCAACATGTCTGCTTTCAAAATTTGTTCAATTAAGCTTACTTAAATAAATTCAGGAAGAGTAAGGCCAAAATCATACGATACAGGACAAAAGGAAAAAAGCCAAGAAGTAAATAGGGTGAGGAAAATAAAAAGGCTAAAAGAAAGCTTACTAGCCAAATTCCAGTGGTTGAACCAAAATGCCAGTATAAGCTTCCTGATAGCTTGCATGAAAAAGGCAACAGCACATTATTCTAATTAATTAATCATTAGGAAAGTACTAACTTATCAGGAGGGACTGGGCATATACTTTGATTTTTTTTTCATATTAATTCATTCATGTATTTAACAAAAGTTCATCGACTATATACCACACTGTAAGGAATTAAACTAGAGGGGAAAACAAGTATAGGCAGTACAATTCCAAGTGAAGGTAGGGTTATGGCAGATGAAGGAGAAAAGTCCAGGCCTACAATCCTCATAAACTTTGTCTCTGAGGTACTGGTCTTTGTGTACATGTTTATAAGATTTGTGTTATGTTATAAGGTCCTTGAAAGCTGTTTGATATATACTCCTTGATATTGGAGCTTACATCGATGATATACCTAGTTATTATAAGGACTATATGTTTAATGTCTGTCTTCCCCACTTTCCAATGCTTTGCCCTCTCTCCCCACACAACCTAAACTCTACAAAGCCAGCAGAGCAGTTGCATATTTGCTCAAGCTCTATCTCTAGAGCTTAGAACAGCAACTTGTTCCACAGTAAGACTCAATAAATAGTCCTTTAGGTATTGATGAATTGATTTAATGAATGACTACAATCTTCTCTCTAAGGCTCAGATTTCAGCATGATTTTCTTAATTTATAGTTATAACAGTTCTTTCCTTTTAATAACACTGGTTTCCTTAATCGCGGTTGGCTGGATACTAACATGCAGAGGGCTTTTGGGGGTCATTTTCTACTGGCTGCTCAAATTTGAAAATTGTATAGGTCATCTCTATATTGGTTAGTGCACTTTTAAAGGAGTGTTGCATGTTTTCATAAGAAATCCTCCCTTATAACATGTCCCATTTTCATTATAATCTACAGATTGATCCCTATGGTCTCTAAATCTATACAAATAATATAAACGTTTTAAGATGTCAGAATAAAATGTAAAAAATATTATACCTCAGTATGCATCATTAGTTTTCAAATATTTTCTGAACATAGGAGTTCTTCCATCGAAAGAAATCCAATGGAAGGCTCTCATATCGAAAACTTCAAGAGCATCTCTCATTGAAAGAGTATAAGGACAAAATATGTGATCTCTTATCCCTTATTCTCTTCTCTTTTTCCTCCCCTTACTCCCCTACACAGTTTGGTAGCCTTTGGTGTGTCTGTTCAGAAACCTATGGCTTCTAAGAGTTAGAAAAACATTGTAGAATGTAAGTTTTGATTGTTAATGTGAAGTATTTCTTCTGATGAGAAGGTTGCACCAACATATCTGGCATCAAAATCATGTTAAAATCTGTCCCACAAAAAGACAGCAGGTTCTAACTCAACTACTGCTGTATTTAGAGATGTGTGGAAATAACTCATTTTAGATGTTAAAGAGAAGTATTTTGGCTCAGAACATTAAGCAATTGGACGACAATTCATGAGCTCAGGTTTTTAAGTTTTCTTTTTGCAGACACGTTTGACACTGGGAGAATCACTGCTTCTCTTTACCTTGGCTTACTCATCAATAAAGTAGCACGTGATTAGGCTGACTCACCTCATTCTCACAGAGTGTTTATTCACTAGCACTGATAATGCACTATTCTGTCTAAGAAACCAATGAAAAATATTGCAAGGAGCAGGTAAAAGTGGTCTCATTTGTAGCTAAATAATAATTTGAAGGAAACTTACAAGAGCTTCAGGTATATAAATGAGAACAAAAACTTTGGCTAATTTAGGTAACATTTAACAAAAAATAATTTTCAGCGAAGATGAACAAAGTAGCTTGGATTCGTTTTAATTTTACTGTAAACTGAAGAGACAGCCAGAGTTAGGGCTGGGGCAGGAGGTGTGAGGAGCACTTGGGATGTGTGCTATAATACTAATAAGATAAGTACATATGGCTTTCAAGACCTTGAAAAGAAAGAGGATTTTGTGTGTGTGTGTGTGGTACGTGGGCCTCTCACTGTT
>NW_020185064.1:0-2755 GCF_003031525.2 Neophocaena asiaeorientalis asiaeorientalis | reverse complement strand
GGCACTTTGACCTATGCCTAGAAACCTTTTTCTCAGATAAGCCTCCCTGACTCTCCAAATCAGACCTGGTCCACTCTTTCTAAAAATCATTTCCGTAGGTCTTTATACTTGTCCTTTGTGGCATTTACACCTGTGCTGTTCACCAGTGTGTTTCCAGGTGGACCCATGGTAGACACAATCCACATGGCGGGAAGGAAGGGAGCTGGGGAGGGAGGCCTGCTTCTCTAGGAGGGAGTACTGGCAGCAGGAGGGGAGGCTCACCCCTTATAGAAGGCTGTGGGGCCCTCCTGGGTCACCATCTTCAGCATACAGTCGAAGGGGCTGCGGTACTGGCCTGGGGGTGAGTTCATATACCGGGTCTTCACCACGTCCACTGGGGAGGCCACCACTGTGGCACAGAAGCCAGCTCCAAAGGCAGAGACGAAGTGGCAGGGGAAGTTGTCTGTCGCAGGTTAGGGAAGAGCAAATGTTGGGCTGTGAGACAAGGCGTGCCCTTGCTTTCTGTTTCATATGTGTCCACTGTTTGTCCCTCATGAAACTGTGAACTCCCTGAGTGTAAGGATAGTGTTTTCCAAATCTCTTACAGTGCCCAGGGCGGAGCTCTTGGTAAGGACTCGTAAGACAGAACTGGGCTATCCCAGGGTTGGAAGGTAATCCAGTCCAACCACCTAGTTGGAGGAAACTGTAGTCAGAGAATGTGACCCTTGCTTAAAGGTGCACGGGGAGAGGTGGCACGGGGCTGGAAGCCAGGTCTTGGGCCTCCTGTCCAGGGTTCTTTCCTACTCATCATAATGATGTGCTGGGCACTTTTTGCTGGGCACTGCGCCTCCCTCTACTCCTTCTGAAGCCCAGTTGCCTGTGGGTGGTGCCCACTCTCTGGTGTCCCGGGTTCCCTCTCTGCTATGGGAGGGCCGTCTGCCTGGAGCCCAGGGCCTCACCGGTGAGCAGGTGGTAGTTTAGCAGCTTCTCCTTGATGATGTCATAGGTCACCATCTCAGCACAGTTGATGATGGCATTCCTCGTGATGTTGGGCAGAGTTCCTGTCAGGGAGGGGGTGGGGCTGATGAGTGGGGAAGAGGAGAAATGGAACCCCTGGCTGCAAGGCCACAGGCCCCAGTTGGGGGGACATGGTGCCCCATTCCAGGGGTCTCAGAGGAGCCCACCTCAGGTGGGCAGATTCCATACTTTACTTTCTGATGTTTAAAAACTCTCACGTTATCCATGTCCATCTTAGAGACAAAAAACAGAGAGGCCCTCTTGTATTTGTTTGGGCCACAGTTCAGAGGATAATCTGCAATATCTATCAAAATTAAAATATGCCTCCCTGAGACCTGGCTAGAGGCAGAAGAGGAAGCCTTTCTTTGGAAGAGGGAGGCTAGGCTCTTGGAACAGTGACAGGATGTAGCCCTGGCAGGGCTCTTGGAGAGCGTCAAGACCCCCCCCCCCACCACCACCGCCCTGGTTTCACAGATGAGGGCTGGGCTCCAGGAAGGCACACAGCAAGTGAGGCTGTGACCCAGGTGTCCTGCCTTTAACCTTCACTGGGTCACTGTTTCCTCTGCAAGATTCACGTGAGCCCCAGCCACATGTGGGAGAGACAACAGCATTTGTCAAGGTGGCCACCACTCAGACACGTAGGGAATCCTAAAGCCTTGTTCCCAAGGAAGCCCCCTCCTCATGGCTGCTTCCCCCAGTGGCCTCTGTTTCCTCTCCATGCCCTGCAGTCGTCCTCGTCGGCCTCTGCTGGGGAGGCCCTTCCCTCACTCTCTGCTGAGCCGGCTCAGCCTGTGAGGCCTAGATTGTGCGTCACCTCCCCCCCCCAACCCCCAGCCCGCAGGGCCTCTCCTGCCTCCGGCCCTGCCCCTGCGCGTGAACCCAGCACATCCTGCCCTGTGGAGTAGCTGCTCCTTGACATGTCCCCTCTCCTCTGTGTGACTGTGAGAGCCACGAGGATGTCTTCTATTCATTTCTCTCTCCCTCACAGTCCTGCACGTGGTGAAGAGTTGGCAAACTGAACTGAATTTGGGGCAGGGTGGCGGGTCAGCTGGGATGTTGCAATGGTTGGGATGTTCCTTTAGAGTCGCTGAAATACACGTGCTGGGCTCCCCCCTTGCCCAGTTCCCTGCTCCAGCCCTAGGGTAGGGAAATCACTGCCCAAGACCCCCTGAACCTGGAGTCCAGACCTACCTTTCCACAGGCCCCGAACCCCTTCCTCCCTGGCGATGGTCCTGTAGGCATCCATTGTCCCGCTGTACTTCCTATTGCTCCCGGGCCCAGCGTGCACGCTGGCCTGAAATCGGATCTTCACCACATCCGTGGGCTGGGCACAGGTCACTGCCATGGCCCCGGTGGTGCAGCCCGCCAAAATCCGGGTAGTGATGCTGCAGTCTGGAGAGGAGGAGAGTGAGTGGGCCAGTGTTCCGCCACCCAGCGCCTCTCTGGGCCTGATGCTGACCTCTGGGGGCTTCCCCTGCTCGATGCCTTCCTCTCTTGGGCCAAGGTTTCAGAGCCTCCTTAACAGAGGCTCAGAGTCTTCTCATGAGCATGTTACCAACTTCTCACGCCCCAGCTCTGCCTCTGAGTCTGCACTGCCCTGGTCTTCTGACCCACAGCCTAGATTCTGCTTCCGCCCACCCCCTCAGCACTCACGGTCCGATCCCTTGGGGGTGTAGAACTGCTTGACGGAGTCATAGAGGCCGATGCGGACGGAGGCGAAGCTCATCTGGCGCTGCAGGCCGGCGACCAGCCCTTTGTA
>NW_020185063.1:0-2750 GCF_003031525.2 Neophocaena asiaeorientalis asiaeorientalis | reverse complement strand
TGTAAAGCAATTATACCCCAATAAAGATGTTAAAAAAAGACACCTGTGTGAACTCTGGGTGGGCTGCCTCTCACAGGTGCAGAGTTGTCTGGGTTTTAATTGCATGAGTCTTGCATTTCAACATTTTACCACAGGGAGCTGAGTGCGTGTTTTTGTTTTCCTAAGGTTTGATCAGTAGTCAGCTGATGGGAGAAGCAATGGACAAAAAAGAAGAGACAACTCTGCAGGGAAGTGACAACAAAGCAGCAAACACCAACAGGTGGATCAGCAAGCAAGAGTGATCAGATTGATGAGCATCACCAGCCACCACACACACACACTCACTCACAACATACACATACTCATCACATGACATACACATACCCATCACACACACACTCACAGATAACCACTGCACACACACTCACACATACTCACCACACACACATACAAATATCCACCACACACACTCACACATACTCACCACACACACATACACATATCCACCACACACACTCACACATACCACATACACATACCACACACACACTCACACATACTCACCACACACCACACTCATACACACACACTCAGATATGCAAATGCAGCTTCCTAAGTGTGTAGGCCACAGGAGAAGCTCTGCTCTGCCTCTGTGCATTGACACTCTTGATATATGCACCCAAAGCAATACTATATTCACATCCTAAACGCCGATGAGCACCATTATCTAACTTTTGCCTTTCCACCCCTCTACACCTCTCAAACTGAGAGCTTAAGGGAGGAGAGGAAGGTAAAAACAATAGATAAACAGAAGATACAACCTTCATTTTTCTTTGGAGTAAATGAAATTGTGCCAATATCCAGAGTTACTTGTGTCATTTTGACTCATTTGCCAACACACTTAGTGAACTTACTATTAGCATCCTTTACACCTATTAAATTGAAATCCCCTCTGTACTCATACAATTTTACACTGATATGAAAGACTGCAGTTGATGAATGTGTAGCTGGGTAAGGTACGTAATCAAATGCTAATGACAATTATTATTATTAGCATAATGACAATTATCCATCATAAGATTATAGAAGTGAAAAGCACAAAAATTTCATCCTGAATCAAGTGTCTGTCTCTTCAACTAGACAGACTGAGGACAAGTTCACACTGGAGCCCATGGACCATCTTACTAGGGCTGTGCTGATGGTAACAAAGGTATTAAAGTGAAAGAGTACCAGGGCGGCTCTAAAGAGAACATGGGATATGAAGAACATCTTATTCAATTGTAAACAGCCAGTGTTAAAGATATCACCATGTGTTGAGATAAAAATTTTAAAAAGAAAAAATTTTTTGAAATCCAGTATTCCTCTGCCAGCTGCTGGAATATTATGATTGGCAAAACTTCAGTTGGCAAGCACACATTCTTACAGATAGTAGAGGTTAGGAGAAAAACTATAAAAATGGTGTTAATATTCATTTTCAAGCCCAAAATAAACAGAAGTTCTTGAAAGCAGCCATATTCCAAATCAGCCAAAGTTTGAGGTATAATCGGTTTTTTACTGTTCCGAGAAGGTTGCCACGGCGCTGTGATCTGAAGAGGAGGGAGTACCCACAAATTTTAAGTTATGTGCCAACAATATCTCTGTAAAGTTTTAATATCAGACCTTCTGTCTTGAAATTTAACGCCTTTGATACTTGCAGTCTTCTTAGTTTTAGTTTTGCAAGTCTCAGCAAAATACTTTTGTAATTCCCCAGGCAAATTCACAAATGGTACTGCCCAAGGACACATTTTCTGGGCCCTCCCACCCATAAATTGAGGGTAGTATTCAAAGAGGGCTCACCCCCATAGACTCCCTCATGCAGTTTATAAGATTGGGTAGCAGTATTTGTTGTTTCTTTGGGGACTGTATTCATCAGGGTTCTTCAAAGAAATAGAACCAATAAGATATGTGTATTCATTATAGAAATTGGTTCACATGGTTTTAGAGACCATGAAGTCCCACAAGCTGCAGTCTGCAAGCTGGAGAACCGGGAAAGCTGGTGATGTAATTGAATTCAAGTCCAAACACCTGAGAATTGGGGGCTGATGGTCTAAGTCCCAGTCTGAGTGCAAGAGCCAGAAGTGCTGATGTTTGAGGGCAAGAGAAGATGTATGTCTCAGCTCAAGCAGACAGAGCAAGTTCACCCTTCCTCCATCTTTTTGTTTTACTCAGGCTTTAGGTAGAATGCCTATCCACCTTGGTGAAGGTTATCCTCTTTGCTCAATCTACTGATTCAAATACTAATCTCTTCTAGAGGCACCCTCACAGACACAGACACATAACATTTTACCAGCTATCTGGGCATCCCTTAGCCCAAATAAGTTGACACATAAAAGTAACCCCCACAGAGACTGAGGTGAATGTCCTGTATGTTGGCCGGTCCCCTTATATCATTAGTTGAAGCCATGCAGCTACAAATCAGAACTTCCAAATTTGAGACCAGAGATATTTTTTCACTATACCTAAGATGGAAAATACATTTTATTTTGAGTGCCAAATATGATTGCTTGGCAAGGGCTGTCTAAAACCTCTATCATGATGGTGTATCAGTATTTATCAGAAAAGAAGGCTGAATTTGATTGGTTGACTGATAGGGAGCATGACAGTAGGAAGGTAGTATATTTGCTCAACCTAAACAATACTGTCTTCTCTACAAAAGTTATCTTTTCAATAAAGCCTCCCTGGGATAGGGGGTGTGGGAGGGAGATGCAAGAGGGAGGAGATATGGAGATATA
>NW_020185062.1:0-2751 GCF_003031525.2 Neophocaena asiaeorientalis asiaeorientalis | reverse complement strand
TGTCCGCCAAATAAAACATAACTCTCAACTTTTAGGTTGTACCTTTTTTTTTCAGTCGACATATATAATGAAAGACTAAATGGTATTTGTGAATGTCCTTTAAAAAATAAAGAGGTTTGAATTTTTTCAATAACAACTTTCCTTACTTGGTAGAAGAAAACACATTAGATATTGTTGGGAAAAATCACTAATACTGTAGGTTGGCCAACTCCACTCCCATTTCCCACCCATCTGACAGAATCACTAAGCAGTTGCACGAACTTTAGATGGCTCATACCTGGAGTTCAGTTTATGTGGAAAACAATATCCTGAATTTTTAAGTTCCTGTAGTCAGGCATTTTATTACTTGCAGCCAAAGACATTCCAAATTAACTTAACCTCTAAACCTAAGCCATTTGCAACTAATCTCTGAAGTCATAGTGCTTTCCTTTCACCTAAATACAAATTTGTTATTTTCTTTTTACATTTTCTTCAAGAGAGTTTGTTACCTATTATTAGTTAAAGAGTTTTTCTTTCTCCCAGATAATAATGAGAGGATTATTCTAAACTCTTGTTCTCCTAAATTTCCAGAGGGTTGGTCTGTAAGCATTCTAACTGTTCACACTCATTCTTGAGGGAATACAAAATGTATAAATCCAATCATCTCTCTTTACAAACTGAAACTTCACTCTTTCATGGTTGGTAAGGAAGGGTGAATCTCCATAGAGTGGAAGTCATAAGACTGGGATAAGGTTAATGTTTGAGGGCATGACTTCATAGTATGTGACCAGTACTTTTCTCCTTATATTCTCCCTCATCACTTACTCCCAGGGATGAATGTCTGATATAACAGTGATATGAAAAGACTTACGTGAGCCTACAAGTAAGGTGTGGACTAATTGTGTTTATTCATTTAATATAAAGTATAATAATTTTGTACACTGAATCCTGGTCATTTTTTTTATGGCTGAAATCTCTTAATATTTTATGTTTTTTCTTGGAATGGACTTCAATTTTATACACACATGCACACACACATACATACTTCTCAACTATAATTAATTATAACCAACTTCAGTCAAATTCAGGAGCCAAAGATATAAATGATTCTCACTAGATTTTGAGCTAAATTTGGGCATGATATAGAGGATTTTGGTGGTATATATCCAACCTTCTGAGTATCAGGGCAGAACCAAGGACACACACACAAAAAAAAAACTTCTAAGAGTATTTATAAAAATAAATGCACAGAATCAAGGAGAAAGTTTTTTCCTTTAAATAACAAGATTTGGGGTAAAACCCTTTCAATTGAATAATGTATAGGGCCCAGAATTCTGAATAGTGGAAAAATATCAATTCCCCAGAGAAATCAGGGACTTTTGTCTTCCTGTAGGTCCCAGAGAATAATCATACCTCTCCTTTGGGTCTCAGTCCATACTTTATACATGTAAATAATAGTCCTTTTTTTTTTCTAAGTTAAAAGCCCCCTAGGCACACATGATTCTTAGCATAGTCAGTGTTCCATAAAGAACTTCTAGTCAAGCTTATGTAAATGGCATAGACTAGTTTTTCTTAACATATTTCAATCATAAAGTAAGAAAACTGGTGATTTGGGAATTATGAAATAAATATGAAAATACTGTTTCTTAAAACATATTTCATAACAAAACCCCCTGTTATTTAAAACTGAAAAATAAAACTTTCATTTGCATTACAAACTACCTAAGCTAACAAATCACATTCTGAGGCAAGGCAGTCTCATTCTTTGACCAAGCTTTTGACTCCAAAATTCAAGCTTTGATGCCCACCCACCATTTCTTTCAGAAACATTAGCAATATTATAAAAAAGAACTAGATTAAAAATTCATAAAAAGAAGCTGGGCATTTTCTTTCATTATTTTGTCAGCTAGGTAGCCATGTTGTCTTACTTTTGAATCAGGCTTAAACTTATTTTCTATTATCTACTTCCTGTTGTTCCAAAATAAGACTAATTTTATTTCATGAAAACCACTGAGTACTAGCTACTGAAATAAGTTGTTTTGAATCTCTCATGCAACCAACTCTTTTGTTCTTTATCAGTGTTAATAAAATCACTCTTTCTTATAAAATTCAATTTATGAATATTTTAGAGATCTCTAGGCTCCTTTAAAAAATCCATTAATTTTGGAACATGTTTTATAAGGTTTTAGAAAATATTCTAAAATGGAACTCAGGTACAGAAAATCATTACTCTGCCCTCCAACAAATGCTCCTTGGGGAATAGATTCTAACGGTAATTTCTGTTGTGGCTCTACAGAGCATACTGTCAGTGTTGATTGGTGAAAAGCAGTATGTTGGTGAAAGACTCATACGTAAGACTATTTTCACTCTATTCTTAGCAGAATAAAATATTGTGACAAATAATGTGTTTAAATAAAATATAATATTGATATTGATGTTTTGCCTATGCCCATTTAACTTCTGAACATTAATAAGTGTTCTGCATATTTTACAAAGGTAGATTAATATACTGACATTGACTATATCATTAAATATTAAGCAACTGATAAGTACTAGGCACTTTTCTAGATGCTGTTTAGCTCAAGAGTAATGTCTACTTTCACAGTTTTCCTTCTGAAATCAAGTATAATTTATTTTCAAAATCAAGGTTAGAATATCATTAATTCTTCAGGATAAAATAAATTGTTTCAACAAACCCACATACCTATGGTCAGTTAATCTACAGCAAAGAAAGCAAGAATATACAATGGAGAAAAGACAGTGTCTTCAACA
>NW_020185061.1:0-2671 GCF_003031525.2 Neophocaena asiaeorientalis asiaeorientalis | reverse complement strand
GACTCTCAACCACTGCGCCACCAGGGAAGCCCTATATTACTGTTCTTGATCAGCATCTTCATTTTATTTTTCTTAGCTGAATGTTTTTCTGGAAACCAACCCCATTACCAAGTAGACTCCTCTGAAGCAATGATCTGGAAAATGTGACTGCTAAGGTCCAAAGATTCTAAAACAAACTCTTGCTTACTCTGAAGATTCCTCCTCCCTTTCATTTCACATTTGTCAGCTTGCTATAGGTCTAGGCAAACACAGCAGCACTTCTGGACATGGAGGAGAATGCCAAGATGATGAGGGTCTGCCATTAAAAATCATTCTTTAAATGTGTCCATCAATAAGAAAGAAACACATTATTCTTCCTTTTCAGAGGCACTTTTCCATCTCAGATGCTCAAACAGTTGCAAGATCAGTGTCCAAGCACCCTAATGTCACCTCCCCCATTTTCCTGCTGGGTCTTTTCTGATGCCAAGGCTTTCCAGTTATGACTGAGGAGCTAGAGAAGCGAGTTTGCAAAGAGCAAGTCCATTTACACTTCTGCCCAGATCTGTGTATGAATTTTGGTCCTCTTTTAATGGCCTAGCATTTTAGACTCCTACAGGTAACTACTTCCAAGCCTTTCTTTGGAGACCTTTGACGTCTTGAGCTATTGCCATGGCATTTCTTCTGTATGTGGTTTCCCCTTCTCTGATCTGGAAGATATTTAAAAAGCAGAGCCTATGTGCAGAGTTTCTCCTAGTCTCTAAAACGACAGAACAGGACAGGGGGTTGTATTTCCATTTTACAGTTGATGAAACAGGCTTAAAGAGATGAGGAACTGCCTAGCATCAGAGAACTAATTAGTGGAATTGCCTGTCTTTGGGGTTTATATTTATGAAATCTGCACACAGAAATGCACCCAGGTATTCAAACATGCTGAATAACAACTGAAACTCTGTAAGAAAGAGTAACTTTAAAGCTCTAGATGAAGAATCATACCGTTTGTGCTTAATTCCCCTGACGAGTTCATGGGAACTATGTTCATTTAAATTTACTTTGACCTCTCTATACAATTTATTCAAAAATACTTTGGAACAAGTTTTGTCTTTAAAGATTATTTATAAATCCAACTTTACCACTGCCTAGGCAGCTTCTGTTTTGATGTACAAGGGTTGGGTTGAAGATATCATTGGTAAAATAATAGTGGTACTGAATTTTCTCTTCCTTGAAAATATAAAGGCAAGTATTGGGAAGGAGCAACTGGAAGGGAAGTGACTTTTGTTCAGAACCTATCAAGGGGAAACCTCTACCCCTTGCAAACTGAATTTCAGTATCCTGTTCTGTAACTATGTGAGACCTGAGTAAGGTAAGCCAGTACCTGGTGCCGAGGTATTTGCTGGTCTAGGTATTCAGTCTTAGGAGAAGATAAATATGCTGCATCTTTAATCAGTGATATCATGTCTTAGGAATTCCTATTTAAGTAATGTTCACAATCTGAAGTTTTCAGCTATTTCTGTTTGAAATATTTTTCAGTTTTGCAGTTCCCTATTTCTGAGACTATTATGCCTGAGTTTTAAATCTTCCTTTTGGGGCCAGTAAAAGCACATTTCAGTCAGTAGAAACATCATCATTATCATTATTAGTAACAATACCTTATTTTTTGTATTATTTAGTAATAAATAGTTAAGCCTTATTTCTCTATTCTGCTTTTTAACTTATACAATGATTTTTACATTTATTATCTCTTTTTAAGACACCCAACCAAATTTTGCTTTTACTCTTCTCCCCTACCCCACTGCCTCCATCCTCAGAAATATCCCCTTTTACTTAAGATGTGAAATTAGGCAAGATTCAGACAAGGTAGTTCATTTTAGGGGTAGGCATTGGTTGGCAGGTTTCATTCTTTTGGAGCAACATGAGACGCATCTCATCTGATTTGTGGTAGCTTCTTTGACTACCCCTATTCTAGTCCAAGCCCTTATCACTCTTTTTGACAGTGGGCCACTCCCCTCTCTCTGGAGACACTTTCTCCTGTTGGCTTCCATGATGGCCCACTTTTCTGATTTCCCTCCTACCTCACCAACATTTCTACCTCCTTTGCTGGCTCCTCTCTACCCAACTTCTGATGTTGGATTGCCTCAGAGATTTGTCCTGGGTCCTCTTCTTTTTCTCTGCTATTTAGATGGTCTCATGATCTCAGGTGTAATTACAGCCCTTAAACTGAGGGAGTCTCGAAATTTTATCTTCAGCCTTGGTTTTTCTCCTGACTACCAAACCTGTACACGCGACTTTCTACTTGAGTCTCAGCTTGTCCCTCACTGAGCTCCCAGACCCACACATCCCTGAATCTGTTCCTGCCTCAGCTGCCACTTTAGTAAATGGCACTGCCACCCACCCAGCAGCTCAAAACCAAAACTAGAATAGTCCTTACTGTCATTTTTAATTCCTCATATCCAGTTCATTGGCAGGTCCTTTTGGCCCTGTCCACACCACCCTCCTTTCTCACCTGGACTACGGCAGTAGCCCCTAACTGGGTCCCTGCTTCCACTCTTGACATCCATTCTCACACAGCATTAAAGTCATCTTTTTAATATGTACATGAGGGACTTCTCTGGTGATCGAGTGGTTAAGACTTCACCTTCCAATGTGGGGGGTGAGGGTTCGATCCCTGGTTAGGGAGCTAAGATCCCACATGCCT
>NW_020185060.1:0-2505 GCF_003031525.2 Neophocaena asiaeorientalis asiaeorientalis | reverse complement strand
GCAGACTCTCAACCACTGCGCCACCAGGGAAGCCTGATAGTACCTATCTTATTTCCAGAGTATCCCTGGTGCCCCAAAGAGTACCTGATCCATAGAAAATGCTTAATAAATGAAATGGTTTAATAATACGCCCCTTATATATTGTTGGGCATAAGATTTGTTCTCAACCAAATTTAATTTTTTTTTCCTTCACCAAATAATCAAGGGTATATGTTTCCCTAGCAGTTACTTGACACCTCACTGTAAAACGCAAGACAAAATCAAACTAAACAACCCCCCACTCAGGCTTAACTATTATATTACATATTATATTATGCACTCAGTTGCTTCAGAAAATTGAGGGACTAGATTTTATACATGAGGTACATGAAGATTTTGAAATCAAGGCTTTGGGTCCAATGGGATCATTAAACAAGCATACTGAATAACCATTTTTCGAGAGAACTAAAGTAGATGCCGTTTTCTACAGACAACGTTCAATGGATAGTTTGTCAAGTCCAGAGAATCAAACCATCGGGAGGGTAGCCATCTAGGTTTTCATCTGCCCAGGCTGGGAAAATGTCAATTTAGCCTCTTGTTCCAAGGACCACAGATGAATCTTCCAACAAGTCAGAAAAATGTATCCTCCTTTTACTTTCCTTACATTGCCCCTCAAATTCTCCTTTGCCCCAAAATTCTTTGCTGTCTAGAAAGAATTTACAAATGAGAGTCCCATTAGGTTTCATGATACTTTATTTCTGTTTTCATCTAAAAGCCTTCTGATCTCTTCCCATTATGAGCCTTCCCAGTATTTTTAGGGGCTGTACTGATCATATTCATGAGCCTTGACAGTTGACTAAGAACTGGTCTTTAAAGAAAGAGATAACAAGCATAGGCCAGTCAGAGAGGCAGCCTGGTGCTCTCAGGGTCTCTTCCTGCAAGCACAAATGTATTAGTTCTCCAGAGAAAGAGAACCAATAGTATATGGGCAGAGAGAGAGAGAGGGAGAGAGAGAGATTGACTTTCAGTAATTGGCTCACAAGATTATGGAGGCTCTCGGCTGGCTGCAGAATTCCTCCTTGCATCTGCAGGGTGGGTCAGCAGGCTGAAGACTCAGGGAATAGCAGTTGCTGTACTTCAAGCCCGAAGGCTCTCTGCTGGCTGCAGAATTCCTCCTTGCTCGAGGGCTGGGGGCGGGGGTGGGGGATGGGGTGTGTGTGTGTGTGAGTTTTTGTTTTATTAAGGCTTTCCGCTGATTGGTTGAGACCCACCGGCATTCTGGATGAGAATCTGATTTACTCAAAGCCGGCTGATTTAAATGTTAATCTCACACAAGAAATACTCTCACAGAAACATCTAGAAGTGTTTGACCACATATCTGGAAACCATGGCCCAGTCAAATTGATACATAAAATTAACTATCACAAGCCAAGCCCTTGTCAATTTGGACCCATATGCATCTCCTTAAATCTCACTTAATCTCCATAAAAGGACAATGACAAGGTCATACTTCCACCTAAAATGATACAACTATCCTGCTTACAACCAAAAACTTACTAATCCTCTCCCTAGAAGAGGGTGCAAAGTCCTTGCAGGATGCCTACTGTTCTTCTTGCCCATGAATTATTATTATATATATTTATTTTATTTTATATATTATTATATAAATAAATAAATAATATTATTTAATTATATATATTAATTTTATTATTAAATATATTATTATTATTATTATAATCCCATGCCTCCTTCCAAGCAAAATGAGCAACCAGGTGCACTCCTCTTAAGTTCTGCACACAGAGAGGATTTTCCTTCACTACCGGCCTCCAGCTATGTCCCAGAAAGGGGGTATCATATGGTAGCTGTCCACTTCTGTGATCATATCAGAGAACTCAGTGATTATATATCAGTAACTCTGTGGTGTCATCCATCACATGAGGGTATGACACACAGCTTCATCTCACACAGAGATAGGAAAATGCAAGAACCCGCAGACTTGATACTAAGCACTCGCATTTTTATTTCCTGAGGATTCTACATCTTCATTTGTTTTTTTCTTAGTGCTTGGTAGATTTGGGTATGTTTCTTTATTTTTAGGACATTCCTGGCTGGCTTTAATATTTGGGTTCTGTCGTTTTCTAGTCCTCCCACTCTCTTTTTAGCTGATAATTTGCAACCTATTCTTAGTAACCCAATGAAAGTTAGGCACTGCCATCAGTTTACCAAGCAAAACTTCAAAGAAAGCTTACTGTGAAGTGCTAACTACACTATCTGATATCCACTTAATATATTTGAAAATATTGTGTAGAAGTACGGAAGTCATTGTCTTGACACTAGACAATTTTTGTGTGAAATTCAGAGGGTCACCTAAAGCACATTTCATATTTCACACAGTGGTACCATAACTTGGCAACAATAGGAAGTAGTCAAATACCCCAGATATCAGGATATGACACCTTAGGACTTCTGATGCCTAAAAAAGCCCTGACTTGTATTTTTTTTTTTTTTTTTTTTTTTTTTTTTTGG
>NW_020185059.1:0-2720 GCF_003031525.2 Neophocaena asiaeorientalis asiaeorientalis | reverse complement strand
GAAGTTTTCAACTATAATCTCTTCAAATATTTTCTCAGTCAATGGGACCTCTTATACAATGCTGAAGGGAAGGTAAAATGGTACAACCATACTGTAAAACATTTGGCAGTCTCTCCAAATGTGGACATACCCAATCATATGACTGAGACAATGGACTCCTAGCTATTTAGCCAAGAGAAACAAAAGCATCTATCCATACAAAACAAAGATTATACAAAAATATTTATAACAATTTTATTTGCAATAGCTCAAAACTAGAAATGATCCAACTGTCCACAAATTATCATGTATATTCTATCCAATTGTCCACAAATTATAGTATATTCTTACAGTGGAATACTTTCAGCAATTAAAAAAACGTTAATACACAACAACATAGATGATGAGTCTTAAAATTATTATGTTGAGAGAAAAAAGTGAACTGAAGAGAAGTACATACGACATGAACCACTAATATAAAATTAGAGAAAATGCAAACTACTTTAGAATGACCAAAAGCAGATTAGTCATAAACTGCAGACAGAGCTGAAGGAAGGAATGGGATTAGAAAAGGGCACAAAGAAGTTTTTTGGGATAATGAAAATATTCGCTATTTTGATTATGGTGATGATTTTACAAGCCAAAACATATTCCAAAACTGATCAAATTGTACAATTTAAATATCTTCTGTACTTCAATTATATTTCAAAAAGTCATTAAAATAGATAATAGTCTGATACCCACAGGGATGACATTGGAGTATTTTCAGATCAGTGGATTGTGAAGAGGAAAACTGTTCCTTTTATTGTACCATATTCATACTTTTCACCCACAACTAAAATATATCATTCCTATAACCCAGAATTGTATTTGTGAGTTTTTATATATCTTCTTCATATTTTCTTCATATACCTTGTTGCTGGCAGATAACTTAATAATATATTACTTATTTACCCAGTGATTATTTATTAAGCACCTATTTATAGCAGAAAGTGTCCTAAGCACTAGGATACAGCAGAAAATAAAGTTTCATTCTGGTAAAAAGAGACTCAAAATTAATAAGTGTATTACAAACTAAAATATGTGAAGTGGAATAATATTCCTAGTTCTTGAAAGAATGAGTGAGTGAGTGATTAAATGAATAAAGGTAAATTTGTCTTGCAAATCCAAATATACTTTATATTCAGCTATGCTGTAGAATTGCTTCCAACTTAAAGAGGAAACCTAACAGTAGTTAAAGAAAGTTTACTTTTATCATAAAAGGTGAACTTTAGAGTGAGGCAATTACTGTCCTTGTTACAACCACTCAGTGTTCCAACTGTTACCCAGGCTCCCTCTGTCTTCCACCTTTCCTAGCCTTACTGTTATTTTGTTTGTTCCCATTCTTATTGCCTCTTTATTACAACATGGCTGCTGATTTATCAGGCATTTAGAGTGGGCTTAAAATTATCAATAGTAATTCTCCTCTCTCTTCCTCAACTCCAAAACCACTGGATACAGAGGTACAGAAATCAGACAGTTAAATATGTCATCTTTGTTTCTGATAGTCCTCACTTGGTGACATGTCTCAACACTGAAGTCAAATGAATTATCTAAAACACACTTGTTCAGTTGGACACACAAACACATGCCATGACCAGCACAGCTAGACTTTTGAAAGCCTCCATTTCAAGGACAGATTTTACTGGTACATTTACATTCTGAATGACAAGAGAAAAACCTTCGTCCTGAGGACAAATGCTCCAAGAACTAGGCTACACATGCTGTTTCTTTCCTCAATCTTTCTTCCTCTCTGAGAAAGGAGTACAAGAAGCAGGAAGCTGATGGAAGCTGTCTCCACATTGATTATAAACCAAGATAATTTTCTATGGAGTGTTGAAAAAAAAGTGAGGCCTGGATACCTACTTTTATTTGGGAGATGGCCTTCTTCAATCTTTAACTGCTTTATCAAAAAGTATAAATTGATTGTGGGAACGACTCAAGAAGTAGCTGAACTTAGGCAATGAATAGAAGTCTAGAATTAAAATAACAGTGA
The DNA here is from genome assembly GCF_003031525.2 of Neophocaena asiaeorientalis asiaeorientalis. NCBI lineage: Eukaryota > Metazoa > Chordata > Mammalia > Artiodactyla > Phocoenidae > Neophocaena > Neophocaena asiaeorientalis. Next base: position 706 of record NW_020185059.1, on the reverse strand, counting down.
ATCTGAAGTGACATAAAAAATGTTTTGTGACCTTGGGCAAATTTCAAGTTCTCTATAACAGTCTCTGAGTTGTTGGTATGTTCAAAGCAGGAACCACATATGAGTTCATTATCTATCATCTATCTATCTACCTACCTACCTTCCTATCTATCTATCTATCTAAGTACCAGATCCTAAGTATATGTGTATATACCCTAAGTGTGTATGCATATACACTTGCTTTGTGACAAGCAGCCTTGGTTTTGTCCTGTGACAAAAGGCTAAACCTCAAAACCAAATCAACTGCCTTGAAAATATTGACTCTGAGTCAAAGTGATAACAAAAGAAAAAATACAAATTATCTCAAGCACTGGACAAAAATATAAATATTCAAAGGTAGGTGAATGCTGTTATTTTTCGACAAACTAAATAAAGACAGGTAGGTATCTCACAAAATAAATCATTTTACATTCATTTTTACCTATCATTTAAAAAAAGAAAATCATTGACTTAGATAATGTGGAATTACTAAACACAATTTTAAAAGAAAAATATTATTCTTGTTAAAATTGCAATATCCTGCCAATAGTTTAGCCTGTAATAGTTAAAAAGGAAAGAAAATTAGTTCATTTCTTGTTTTATACCCCCTCTCTCCTCTTCTCTCCTTTATACTTAGGCTGATTTAGGATCTTCTATTTGATCTTTATTACTGTATGTCTAAAACACA
>NW_020185058.1:0-2737 GCF_003031525.2 Neophocaena asiaeorientalis asiaeorientalis | reverse complement strand
GGGATAGAGGGAAGTGAACACCATAGACGTTGGCAAGGATGATATCTGAAGAGCAGAAGGAAGCGGCGGGAACTTGGGAATGCTCTTGGAGGCTGAGCTAGCATTCTGCCCTCGGCCACTTGAGTACCACTTTTTTTTAATCCTCCTTTTCACCTACAATCCCCTCCGTGTCACCCCCCACTTTCATCTTGCCTTTCTCTTCTGCCTTTTCTTAGCTCTATCAGTGGTCCTTCAGACAATGCTGGAGCTAGGAATTCAACAGCTTTTCAAAAGGTAGGACAAGCTTCTGACCCTTACCCCTTTCTGGGGGCCAGGTTTGGGGGTGTGATGGGGGGGTGGAAGCTGAGCAGCTTGCTGAAGGACCAGGTCTGCAGAAGTCAAGGGCCAACAGACCCGCAAAAAGCCTCCAGCCCGGGACCCAACTTCGGCCTGTGTACAGGGGCTACTGCACCTTTTGTAGACTATAGCTCTTCATATTTAATTGCTAGTAGAGAAAAACTATAAATCTGGACTCAGAAGAATTCAGTTCCGGGCCTCAGTGCTATCAACTAGCTGAGCAGCCATGCAATTACCTGCCCCTCTCTGGACCTCAGTTTGCTCAGCTGGAAAGCAAAGGATCTGGTCCATGCCAGAGCTGGCTCTATAATTACTGCTTGTGAACTCAAATGCGTTTGGCACTTGGCAGCAGGCTCTGGTTTACATAACCTGTTCTACCAACTAAAAATTGTCCTTCAAAAAACTACTGCCCTTTAATAGGATACAGGACTTAGTTGAACACATTCACTATGTGGGAAGATTGTGAGGGCCTGTCTTGAGAGTAGACTCTGAAAATGACCATTTCACCTCTTTAAGGGATGTCCCAAGGAGCCCCCATCAGCTCCCTGGCTAATCTACTCTGATTGTTTAATCATCAATCACAGCGAGTTCTTCATTCCATGTAACCTAAGTTCCTTCTTTGGTAGTTTCCACTTGCCCAGCCTCACTGGAGATAGGCCACTATCTGCTCCAACATTTCAGAGACGATACAATAAAACACGATGCCTGCAATACCCACCAGAGGTTCCTCCGAGGGTCAACTCAGTATTCAGACTCACAAGCCTTCTAGAGGCCACACTTGGCTTTAAAAGTCAGGACAATGTAGGGAGGAACCACAGCTGGCCAGCCTGGCAGCATTGAGACTTCATCTCATGGGAGTTCTGCTCTCAGTCTAGCATAGCAGTCAGCTCAGGTGCAGGAGCTAAGAGCCTCGTTGCTCAGGTGTAGGCCCCTCCCCAGCTTAGAAGCCATCATATTTTGTAATATAACTCTAGGAGTATAGTTTCCGGGTTCCTCACAAAGACAAGCACAGTTCAAAGAGTCCCCACACTCAGAGAGAATGGAGTCCAGCCAAGTATTTATAGTTCAATCAGGTATTTACAGTACAAATCAATGCTGTAAAACATACCTCATTCTCCCCATTTGGACGCTGGGGCTTAGAGAAGGGATAAGTGATAGAGCCAAGAGCTCCTGACTCCAAGGTCCACAGTTCTTTCTGTTCTATCACAGCTGCCTCATTTTGAATGGAACTCTGATCTTCACTATGACTATGACATAGTCTTAATTCGAGTGTACTTAAAAGAAATATATCTTAATATTTTCGAAAGTGCAATGTTTTCTCATAATTGGTCTTATTTGTGATCATTTCAGAAAATATTTACATGCAGGTTAAATTAGCAAATACATCTGAAAATACCTGGCACACAGTAGGCATTTAATAATTGTTTATTGAATCTGCCTTGTACTTCCTAAATTGGGTCCCCACCTGATTTCTTAGGGTGACAGCTTTGACCCACTATTCTTCTAAGTCATGTTATGTTATACAGGGTGGCCATCCAGGGGCACAGTGGACCTTTCATTACATGGAGCCCCATGCTTTATAGCTACCCTTGTAACATTCATTCCCAAACCACAATTAACAGCAAACGCAGGGCCTTTTACCCTTAGGTCAGTAGGCTGAAGTGTAGTTAGCTGTGGAGATCTGTGACTCCCCAGACTAGGGCACCCAAATCATGTTTTCCAAGTGTAGCTGAAGGACAAAGCCAAGCCAGACCCAAAGCAGGATACCTGCAAACTATAACTTGAGATAGCTGGGCTCCCTTCTTCCAAAGGGACCAGGGAGGGCATTGCAACTGTCTCCACACAAGAAGGCAGAACCTGAGTGAATGCCTTATTAGGTATAGCTGTTCAGCCTTCTCTTCAGAAAAAGCAGGTAGGGCACACAGTTGGTATAACTGAAAGATCAGCACACCAGGAACCAGATGACCATGCAACACACAAGGCCCTTCAGAGCCTGGCCCCAACACGCATCCTCACAAACACATTCTCACCTTTGCACATCGTGTCTCTTCTCCATAGATGGTCATGTTCCTGCTCTTTCCAGCTAGTAAACTTGACTCCCCTTTCCATACCCAGCTCAAGCCTTCCAGAACTGATGTTCATAGAACGTTTTCCTCCATGTTCTCAAAGGGCTTGGTCCTTCCTCTATCAGATGAGTTGAATTTGAAATTACTTGCTTATGGCACAACTGACTCTCTGACTTAATTGAGAATTAAGAGAGTAGGCACTTAAGTATCTGTGGGATAAACAACAAAGTCCTACTGTATAGCATAGGGAACTATTAATATATTCAATATCCTGTAACAAACCATGATGGAAAGGAATATGAAAAAGAATATATATGTATATGTATAACTGAATC
>NW_020185057.1:0-2412 GCF_003031525.2 Neophocaena asiaeorientalis asiaeorientalis | reverse complement strand
AGGTCCTTGTTGATTATCTATTTTAAATATAGTAGTGTGTACACCCATTTTTAACATCATGAAGTTTATAGTCTAGTGGGAGAGACAGACAATAAAGAAGTACATTCAGAAATATATATAAGTGTAACTGAAACGGAGGAAGGACACAAAGTCCTATGAGAAAGAAGAGGCTTTTTTTGAGGAATTGACATTTAAGACTTTGAAGGATGAGAAGGAACCAGCAGTGTGAAGTGGAAAGTGTCTCAAGGAAAGGAAACAGCAAATAAGATGGCACTATGGCAGGAGAGAAACTGGATATTCAAGAAAGTGAACGCAAGATGGAGAAATTGAGGTGTCTAAGTAGTGAGAGGGTGAGGCTAGAGAGTTAGCAGGTACCAGATCATGAAGGATCCCGAGGGCTACGTTAAGGTTTGGAGATTTTTGTCCTAAATGTAGAGAGAAGGAATTAAAGAGTTTTAAGAAGAGCAGAGATGTGTTTTGATGTAACCATTAAGAAAATATCACCCTGACTTCTCTGTAAAGAGCACATGGGAAAGGAAGCGTAGAACAGAGAGACCAGTTAGGAGGGTGCAATAGAAATCAAGATGAGAGATGATGAAAGCTTATAACAGCTTATAATGGGTAGTCGTATGGAGCTGGAGAAAGGTGGAAATATTTGAAATACAAGATGTACCTCATTTGTCAGTGGGGAATATGTTTCTAGAAATTCAAGTATTTAACTGCATCAGCATTATATGAATTCATTACAGCACAGTGCCTATCGAGAAGGTCTATATCTCCTACTATCAACATGCAAGTAAGGGTTTACTGCCTTCTGAATTTACTTTCTCTGTATTGTTTGTGATACTTCTAATGGTATGATAGCTAGGCCTACAGATGAACCCAAATCCATAGAAAACTGTACCTCTTCAAGCTGCAAATACACTTGTGTATGCTTTAACCATTAAAATAAACCCATGTTAGTCTTTGGAAAATAAGACTATTTTCTGGGGATCAAAGATCTGTGGTAAGGAAGAAAAAAAAAGAAAGCAGGATGATGGAACACTCAGAATAAGCCCTCAATAAATATAAGCTGATATTAGACGAAGTTTAATTCAATTTATTTTAGTGAAAATGCATGTATTTTAAAAGCTTAGTTTAAATGACAGGAGTAATTTACAAATCCATAAATATTTGGAGCAGGGTCTTTTCTTTGTCATGTGGTTAATTATTTATTTTATGAAAACATGTTTGCATATATAATTAAAAGCTTGATAGATAAGCTGGGTGTTAGAGAAATTTAAATTTAGCATTTTATAAGCCAAACATTCCCCTGAAATTCAATCAAAATGACACTAGGGTCTTATACTATTCTCTTCAATAAGCAAATAAGGATTCGTTGTAAAAATTATTTCTGAAGAGTGCACCTGTATCAGTGAGGATTCAGTTGTAGGAAACAAAAACTACTCTCCCTTTCTAGGTATGTAATACATGGAAGAGGGGCCTTCCAAAATATTGGCTGGGCTAGAGGAATGAATTCTGAACTGGACTCCAGAAGTGAATCTGAGAATAACACTGAAGAACTGGTGTTTCAGAGTACAGGCTACCTCTGCTCACAACAGGAAGGCAGAGAATCAGGAACTTCCCACTGGAACTGTTGAGTTCAAGGACATAACCATGACTGTGCTTGAGGGATCTGGAAGCCACCACTACTGCAGCTACCTCTTCACCTCATGAAGATGATGCCAGGGTATCCAAAGCTGAGTCCACCCTTCACCCCAATACAACTGCCTCTCAACACCAGCTAAGCTAATGGGAGCTAGAATGCTGCTGCAGAAAAATCCAAGGTCTTCAAGACTGCTTGCCAGCAACAATCATCAAAGCAGCAGGAAAATGATCCTCAAAGCACTTCTCTCCTCTAAAGCTCATGAAAGTACATCTAGTTTGTGGAACCTAATTTACATCCAGAAACATGACTGTAGGAGAGTCTCAGAAAGGTAGATTTTATTTTTCCAGGATAATTGGTACAGGTAGGCATGCTAGAAGGAGGTGAGAATGGGTGCTGATGCAATTCAGCATGTTCACCATATTTTTTTGCTACTAAACATGATACACATTTGTCCTTCCATACTTACAAAAATAACAAGGATAATATGGTAATACCTAATATAATGCAACTCTTTCTGGTGAAAACAAAACTGCATCCATCCCCTTCCAAAAGGGAGAAGATACAGAGTCTTATTAGTAACTGAATGTATCTTTGCATGATGTTCATTCATCATATGCTTTTGTCATAATCCCACCTGGAGATGATATAACTTAAAGGCTATAATAAACTTAATTACTACCAATATATTTTTGCATAAAATGGTTGGGGAAAGAGAAAGGGAAAGGAAAAAATGTGTGTGTGTGTGTGTGTGTGTGTGTGTGTGT
>NW_020185056.1:0-2725 GCF_003031525.2 Neophocaena asiaeorientalis asiaeorientalis | reverse complement strand
GGGCGGCCAGGCAGGGGGCGGGGCCATGGTGGGCGGGGCCACACCAGGCCCCGCCCCAGTCCTCCCGTGAACCGGACTTGGCAGGGGGCGGGGAGAAAACAAGACTAGGGGCAGGGCCAGCCATCGCCCCGCCCATCAGCCCTGCTCCTCTGCGACTGACCAGGTCCTGGGGTCTCAAAAGCCAGCCCGGGGAGAGGCGGGGCCTTGTAAAGCCACGCCCACAGATCACCCTCCCGATTTCGTAGCGCTAAACCTAAAGAAGGGAATGAACAGCAGGAGGGGCGGGGCAACCTTGGCCCCACCCACCTAGCGCCAGGGGCCACCGGGTGCCTCCACACTGCGGGGGCGGGGCCAGATGAAGGAAAGGCGGGGTCTGAGGGCGGGGCCGGGCCGAGGCGCCTGGCCTCGAGGGGGCGCGACCCTGCCGACTCCCTCCTGCAGGGCCTTATCTGCGCGCGCCGGGCCGGTCAGTGCAATAGCGACCGCAGCTTTCATCATCACCTGGGGAAAGATCCCAACCCGGCCCGGCCCCGACTATCCGCGACTGTACTGAGCAGACCCCCATAGCGCCACCCTCAGCTCTGCTCTTGTCGCAGCCCATGCCCCTATAGACTGGCCTCTATGGGCCCACCCGTCCCCCAACTCCAGGAGTGCATCTTTCTCCAGGAAGCCCTCCCAGATCGCTTGCTCCCATAGCCTCTGGGCCTCCCTCTCTGCTCTCCCCGGGGCTACTTTCATTTTATCTACGGGCCTTATGTGGGGTGAGGTTCACAGGGGGGTCCCCACTAGCCTGAGGGGGAGCATACACCCAGCCAGCCCTTCCCCCAATACATGGGAGGGAGGGGAGAGAGGAATGTCTGCTCTTCTCTCCCTCCCACAACAGGAAACAAGTCGCTCACACCCCCAGCTTGCAGGGGCCACATCACCCCTTTCCTCAATTTCCTCATCTATGAAATGGAAATAAGAGTACCCATTTCACAGTGTCATTGTGAGGATTAAGTGAGTTAATGCATTAAAGCACTTAGCAAGGGGCTCTGCCCAAGGGAAAACACTGCTACATGAGTGTTTGTTAAACAATCAGGCCTGAGTCCTGCCGTTGGAGCTACAGGAAGGGGTTCCCCCAGAAGGTGGGGATTTCCAGATTTCACCCAGATGGCGGAAGGGGGCCTGTCGGCTGTAGGATCCTTAGAGTTCAATAACCTTGAAGGAACTGGCCACAAACATGTGCTTTCCACAAATATGTGTGTCAGGCATGGTTCTAGGTGTTGGGGACACAGCACTGAACAAGACAGACAAATATCCCTGCCCTCATGGGCATCCCTTGTCCTCAGCTGACATTCTGTGAGGGGACACAGAGCATAAAAAAATAGGTAAATGGGATAATGTACTACGAAGATGACAAAACAGTTACAGGATGGAGAGTGCTTCCCAGGCTATCTTAGACTGGAGGCTTGGAGGACCTCCTGAGGAGCTAATATTTGGGATGAGACCACCTCTCCCCTCCACCCCACGATAAGAAGGATCCAGGAGTGATAAGGAACAGCAAGTGCAAAGATCCTGAGATGGGAATAAGCTTGGTGCATTCAAGGAAAGTCAAGAAAGCAGTGGTGATGCCTAGACTGATAGATGGGAAGAGATGAAGGCGGGCCCATCACATGGAGACTTGAAGGTCCTGGTGGCAAGTTTGGGAATTATTTTGGGAGCAATAGGGAGCCATGGAGGGTTTTGCACAGAAGGACCTGTTGAGCTTTGCGTTCGAGCTGCAGTGTCTGAGTTGGCAAGACACTGAGGTGCCCCAGTGATGTTCACACAGCAGCTGAGGATGGGAGGCAAAGGGAGTAATTTATCAGGGAAGCCTAACCTGATCACCCCATATTATTATCTCTTTCTTATACTTGGGGAGACTGAGGCCCAGAGAGAGCAATTACTTGATTGCAGTCACACAGCTGCCAGGTGGCGCCAACAGAGCAGCCAGGTACACAGCAGTTGTCAAATGGTTGCTGAAATCTGCCAGCCACAAGCACTTTCCCTCTCACAGCAGCTCTGCTGACTTAAATGGAGACTTGTGGCTCTTCCCCTTTTTAATCACAGTGCAAGCCTTCTCTCGCGCCAGATTTCTCTGAGGCCCAAAGTGGTTTCCTTTCTCGTTTAATTTCTTCTCACCACGCGTCCCCTCCAGAGTCCACTTTCTTGTTTCAATGCTCACCGCGATCGAGACTTCTCACTCTGTTTTTGTTTCTCCTTAGAAAGGCAAAGGGTTTGCAGCGAATACCCCTCCACCACCTTGCCCTAGATTTAAGAGCATCACGGCTCTGAGCAGCGATTTCATCTTCTCCGCGGGTAGGCTGCCCGACCTTGGCTCCTCCCACTTCACAGGTCATTGGGACCCAAAGGGAGAAAGACGTTTATTCGAATTCCCCGGAAACAAGCAAAGCGGTCCTGGGGGAGCAGACCACCCTTCCTTCCGACCGTGAAAAACGCTGAGTTGGAGCGCACCTACTGCCTGCCAAGTTCCAGGGGTCAGAGACTCTCAGGACTAATAACAGTAACAAAACAGTAGTCAACAACTATTAGTAAATGCTTATTCGGACTATTAGTAGTGATAGTAACAGCTGATATCAATAACAAAACAAAGTTAGCCAGTACAGGGTTAATAATAAAAGGATCAATAGGGACATCCCTGATGGCGCAGTGGTTAAGAATCCACCTGCGGGCTTCCCTGGTG
>NW_020185055.1:0-2734 GCF_003031525.2 Neophocaena asiaeorientalis asiaeorientalis | reverse complement strand
CCACCAGGGAAGCCCTGTGTCATCTCTTTTAATCCATAAATTACCCACTCTCTTTCCCTTACTTTTTCCTTAGTATTTATGTGTTGAATTAACGTAGAGTTTCTGAGGCCTAGATTTTGCTGGTATCCTCATGGTTTCATTTAATCAGTTTCTCTGTCCCTTGCATTTTTGAGTGGGTGGTGAGATTGTTAGAATTATAGATCTGAGAAGATTCAGTTTTGATTTTTTTGGTAAGAATACTATAGGTAGTATTGTGTGTGTCTATCAGGAGCCCATAATCATCTGGTCTTGCTTTATTTTGTGGCATTAGCAATCACTGATGCTTATCAAAATCATTATTTCATCAGGTGTTACAAAATGATGATATCCTAATTCTAGCATTTCTTCTGCAATTTTTAGCTTACATGCTTCTCTATAAAGGGAAATTTCCCCTTATCAACTATTGGTTACATGGAAATAGAGTTCATTTAAGAAAGAGAGTATATCTTTGATTTTTCCCCCGACATTTACTAGTTTTAAAAATAATGTGACTGTTCCCCTGGCAAAAGTGACCAACAATTTAAGAGGTAACCCAATCAAATTCTTGCCGGCAAAATCGTGTCATTGAATTATCCGTTGAGTCAATTATCGGTCGTATTATACCAATGTACTCTTGGTTTTAATTTTTACTTTCTATTTTAGTGACAATAAAAGGCAACCTTTAACCTATTGCAGAGCCGTTAATAACGAGACTAACATTTCTTCATTTTTTAGGTGTCAGGCACCCAATGTGTCCAGCCGTCTGGCATGTAACATACATGAATGAAGTGGTCCAGGTGAAGGTCGTGGCCAACAGGAGGGTGCAGGTCCTCTCTGAGGACAGCAGAGGTTACTCAGCTCTGGCCACCATTGCCCTTTAGAAAGTTGTGTGGTGAGGGGGGTGGGATAGTATAGGCAGACTTTCCAAACAAGCTGGTAATCTGAATTTTCATAGGATGCCTCCTGACTTTTAAAGGTTGTCAAATAATGTGACATTTTAAAACACCACCTCACAAGGTCAAAGAAAATACATCTCCACATGTATCTAGCTTATGGCCTGCTAATACATTATTTCTGCTATAGGTAATTTAACAGATTATTTTCATTTCTATTGCCTTCTATATTTTCCTTTTGGAAGTTAAGGGGGCATGTGGTCCCCTCCTTACTCCCCAGTCTCCCTCCTAATTCCAGATTGTGACCATACCTTAGGAAGAGCTGATCTGGCCCAAAGGCTTCACTTTCCTGATGGGACACTGGGGCTCAGAGGGCGAAATGTTTTGCCTAAAGTCAACTGACCTTGTGGATGATCTAAACCTTGAAACCAGATCTGAGGCTGGTGTAGTGCACCTTCCACTGGGTACCACAGCCTTTTACTAGCAAAGCAATACTCCAGCACCATTGTCACCTCTCCCCACTAGAAGCATCTACTTTCCCAGGCCTTGGCCCCTCCTCACTTGTCCTATTGCTGGGAAGCAGGGAAGGAGGAAAGGAACTAACATTGACTTAGAACCTGCAATGCTCTGAACCCTGTCTTAGATATATTATATTTGTTACCTTAGTAATTAACCATCACACAAAATCCTCAAGATGTAGGTACTATTATCTTTTAGATAGATGAAAAAAACTGAGGCTCAGAGATTTAAGTAACTTTCTCTGGGCTACAAAAGAACTAACTAACAGACTCAGGTCTGTGTAACCCTCAAGGCTGTTCATTTGTTTTTTTTCATAACCTTACACTGCCTTCCATCTCCAAGCTCCCAATGACACCCAATGTCATTTTCTTAATTTCTGCAACACCATAACCCAAGCCAGATGGCTTCAGTAGTAGTTCTGCTTTCCTAGAGGACAGCCAAGGACCACAAACAGCAGGTTGTCCCAGAGGTTTCTCTCCCATCATGTCTACTACTCTTTTGCCTCCTCTTCAAATTGCCCTTCTGGAACTCATTTACTAGCCAGAACAAATCTACTGCCTACGTTAGGTCCTGAAGGAAACAGATAAAACATGCAAATGGGGTATTTGAGTTGAGTATTATGAGAGTATTGTTATAAAAGTATGGACAGTGTTAAGAGAAACCAGAAGAGATGGTGAAGCACCCCATGGCTAGCAACAGCGGGGAGCAGTTAACCGTTGCCCAACCCCAACTGTGGCTTTGGAAGAAGGACATGCCCCTGTAGCCTCATAGCCTAGCAGGGAAGGAGCTGGGGAATAAACATGATGAAGTCTCTTCCTTCCATCAATAATAATAATAATAGATATAATAATAACAATAATAATAAAGAAAGGGAGAGAGTGGAACTGGAGGGACAAAAAAAAGAATATGCAATATTCCCCCTGCTTTTCTACAAGCTGCTGCCACCAAAGTAGACAGGAACCCTGTGCTGAAGGGCACCTCTGTTAGAAAGGACCAGAATGCCTCCCTCTCATTCCCAGCTTCACTTCTGTCTCCCTGGCTGGAGTCCCAGCCAGCTTGCATGCAGACACACCTTCAGCTCTGCATGGGCAGACGTGAGAGTCTCCACCATCTGGGTCAGGCAACTGGGGTTTTCAAGTTCATACTATCGTATCTTGAGTAGAAAAGCTGTATCCTTTCCCCAGCACGTGTGCACTGTTAACATCTGTATGTTTCTGCTATTTCCAAAGGCCTGACCTGTGTTTTCAACTCACTCTCTTGCTTTCTCTGGCCCTACTCTTTTTCTTGAACCCCTAGGAATATTT
>NW_020185054.1:0-2727 GCF_003031525.2 Neophocaena asiaeorientalis asiaeorientalis | reverse complement strand
CCTGCTGTATAAAAAAATAAATAAAATTCAAAAAAATATATACCATTGACTGATAATTTTACTGTGGTTATGTAAAAGCATCCTGTCTGTAACTTATTGATATCTTCCCTGTGATTTCTTTGAGAACTTCTTTACTTTCAAATACCACAGGATGTTACAGAATCATCTTATATTTTACCTTCCCTAGAACTGGAATCAGTAATTTCTTTAAGCAAGCCTTATTCCTTTGTTGTAGAATCATATTTAGAAATCAAGATCTGGGCACTGGGTGTGCTCATTGGTACTAGAATATCGTTTGCTTCTATTACCTCTCAGTGGACAAAACTAGGATATACATGCATGTATACATACACACGTACACACATCCATATTTCTGTATCTATCAATCTATCTTTCAAAAACCATGAATTAACACTGATAACTCTAATTCAAATCTAACTCCATGAGGTTTGTCCTAGGCTTCCCTCTTGTTCCCTTCTCCAACATTATGGACAGTATATTAACTTATTTACTCAATCAGAATACATGTATTAGCTGCAGAATTGCTAACCCATACAACTATGAAAATCAAACCTATCAACAAAAGTACGATATTGGTTCCCAATTCCATCTTTATTCTTAATTTATGTTATAGCAACTTCAGTGTGTCATGGGGGAGCTCAGATGTTGGTTCAAATGTTGAAACTCATAACAGTCATCTTTTTCTATGAAAAAAACACAACTGCATTATTCAAACAGGTGAGGAAATCTCAAGGCAAGGGGCAGGGTGCATGGCTCTCTGCGAGAAAGTCCAGAACTGAGAGAGAATGAATAGCAGTGTGCAGGCTTTTTATAAGGAGAAAAGTCCCACTGGCACAGGAGTTAAAAGAGGCTCTTGTCCAATGCAAGATTTTAAAGAGGCAGCGAGAGGTTGCATGATCTTGTGAAATGGCGGGGGCGGGGTTGGGGGTAAGCTTTACCAGAAGGCTGCAGGAGGTTACAAAGGCAGGAAATAAAGCTCAGAAGTTGCTGGCTCTAAATCATACATCATCGGGAGTCCAAGTTTCTTTCCTGGGGTCTTCATAAGGTATATACTCAAAATACTGTATTTCAGTTACTTAAGTCTTGGACTTCCTCTCTACATACACACACACACTTTGTTATTCACTATGTTATGTTATTCATTTGAAATAAAATCAGGTTCATTTGTTTCTGTTTGTATTACATTTTTCTTGCCATGCCCCATCTTTGTTGATTTTATTTATTTTTCAGCATGTGAATATTAACATGGTTATAAAAGTCAGAACTATGCAAAAATGTATATTTAGAAAAGTATGATCACTCTTCCATATTTCTTCTACTCTTTTTCCACATCCCCTCCTTTCCACTTTGTTCCCAGCTACTCTTGTACGTAACCAATCTCATTAGTTTCTAGCTTATCTTTTCATGTTTCTTTTTTCATATATATGCATGTATATCCATATATGTGTAATGAGCACATACACACACCTATGTATATGTATACATGTCCATATACATACACAGTTGTTACATACTGATGATTTTCGTTTCAGGACTGACCTAGACCACAAACAAACAAAAAATATGGTGTCAGTCTAGGAACTTGGCCAAAAAGCCTTTTCACTCAACATAAGTTTTATCATCAAAACCACTTCTCCACGGAGATATGTATCCCAAAATGAAATGAAATATCCAAACTTTTAAAACTCATTTATAATCAAGTCCAGTGACATTACCATAGTTCTAGGTGCAAGCAAGCTTGTGTATGAAATCAACATCATTCACAAAAACAAATTCATCAAAAATGAAGAAGGTCCACAGGACTCAGGATCCAAGTTTCTTAAGACTCCTGATTCATAGATAAAAATTCTTTGCAAATGGATTAAGAGAATCTGGAGAATCTAATATTTTTTGAGAGGTTGTGCAAAACTATTTTATTTACAAAAATGGCACAAAAGTGAAATCAACAGTCAATGCACATGCACACTTCATTCACATATTCAACAACAAAAGGTATTCTAACACTATAGACCTGAATAAGAATACTAGCTTCAATAGTGGCTGTTATGCACTAGAGTCACAGAAGTCGTACCAGAATGGGCAAATATTGCCCAAGCAAAATTCTGTTGTTAAAGCTGAAACATATTTAAGGCCAATCAAGTTCAAGCACAGGATGCAAATCTTTTGGAGCCCCATCTCTTTGTGTTTGAAATATGTCACCTTTCTTCTAACTTGTGGTCTTAAACTTCTGCTTCACAAAATCCAAAAGGAAAATACAGAAGAACTCAATACAATAGAGTTTATTTTAGATAAGAGTAACATACAAAGCTATAATTAAGATTAATTAAAGAAAGCCAAAATATTAAAATTGTAAAACTTGCTTATTACTTGTTGGAACCAGCCCTACACTAGGAGTTGGGTAATACATACAATTCTTTTCAAGCAGATTACTTTACATTGCTCCAACATGTTCTTTTCATTAGTGCACTGCTAAGCTAATCAAAAGCTCTACACATGTATATTACCTTACAATAGCAGCACACACTACAGCTACCTGCAAAGCCATCACTCTCAAATGACTGAGTGAAAGGAAATAAAAAGTGGAGAAGTAACATATTAAGAGGAAATAATGGGAATTAGAAGATTCATGCATTTCAGCTCTTTTAACCAGTCAGCCGGCTTGCTCGCAACAAGAGATGGTTTCCGTTGAGGAAGGTCCTGTGGAGT
>NW_020185053.1:0-2692 GCF_003031525.2 Neophocaena asiaeorientalis asiaeorientalis | reverse complement strand
TTCTGACCAGTGTGAGATGATATCTCATTGTAGTTTTGATGGCCTTTCTCTAACCGCTGTCTTATTTTTCAAATAAAGTTTTATTTGCATGCAGGTATGTGCCGTCACTTATGTACCGCGTGTGCACTGTGATGGCAGGGCTGAGTAGTCATGACAGAGAGCACATGGCTCACCCAGCTGAAAATATTTACTCTCTGGCTCTCTCCAGGCAAAGTTTTCTGACTCCTGGTGTAAAGCACCACTTGAAGAAAGTTCCCTCGTAGCAGACGGGAAAGGCGCCTTGTTTGACCCCATCCCACCCTCCAGCTACCAGGACGTTTCTTTGCTACCATTTAAAGAAAAACTCCTCAAAACAGTTTTCTGTATTTTCTCTAATTCCTCTCTTCACATTTTCTTTTAAATCCACTCTACTCAAGCTGTTACCTTCATTGAAATTGCTCTTGTCAAGATCACCAGTGTTGTGAAAACCATGGTCAGACGTTCAATTCTCACGTTATTTGTCTTAACAGCAGTATCGGACACGGTTGGACACACGTGGAGTATTTTCTTGTCTTGCCTTCTGGGTCACCAAGTTTCTCCTAGCTTCGCTGGTTACTCTTTCTCAGCATACTTTGCTGCTTCCTTCTCATCTGACTGGCCTCATGTTGAGTGCCTCAGGGTTCAGTTCTTGGTTCTTTTCTCTTGTCTTATCTAAATTCCCTTAGTGATTCTATCCAGTTTCATAACCTTAAGTACACTCTGTACAGTCATAACTTCCAAATTTCTATCTCTAGCCTGGGTCTCTCCCATACTCTTAACTCGGCATCTCCAGTTTAACCTGTCCCAGCAGAAAACCTGGCAGTCCCTTCTCAGACTTGTTCCTTCCACAGTCTTCTCCATCTCTATTGATGGAAACCCCACTTTTCCAGTTGCTGAGGCCAAAACCCTTTGAATAATCCTTGATTCCTCCGAATTCACTCCACATCTAGTCCATAAGCAAATTCTACTGACTGTACTTTAAGTTACATATCTAGGCTTCACCCACTTCTCTTTTGTTAAAGTTGTAGTCCAAGCCACTGCTCTCTGTCACCGAAATTAATGAAATAGCCTTTGACTTATCTACCTGTTTTCCCCCTTCATTCCCTTTATGTGTTCTCAACACAGTGGAATACTCCTGGTTAATTTAAATCACATAACTCCCCTGCTCAAAACTTTCCAACGGTTCCCATGTCACTGAGAGTAAAAGCCAAAGTCCTTCTGATGGCCTACATGGACCGACGTAATCTGGCCCCCTTACCTCTCTGTCTGGCCCCCTTACCTCTCTGTCCTTACGTGCCACCACTTTGGCATTCATGAAAATGTGCTTCTGAGATCTGCTGCAGAGAGGACTGACGGCTCCAGCTGCCGTGCTCTGAAACCCATTGCTAAGTTTATGCCAAGCCCATGCTTCCCATGGCTGCTCTCAGCCAGTGACCATGGCCAGGATACTAAGGCAAGTTCGTTCCTAGAAGATGAGGGATTCCTGTGCTGGAAGGCTTTGGCTTGAGGCCTCCTCATTGGCCTGAGGCCTCCTTATTGGCCCGAACAGACTTTTCCTAGAACTGTGCTGCATTCTGACACTTCCTGCCTAGCGTTCCTTCCTTCCGTCCCTCCTTCAGAAGGACAGACCTTCATGCTGGGAGGCTCTCCCTACCTCCTGCACCTCCTTCTCTCTTTTTTCCTTGCAAGTGTTTCCCCTGTCAAATAAATTGTGAGCACCTTTCAAAACTATGTAAAATGATGACATGTGATTTGTCATTGTAATTAAGCCGTTGCCTTTAATTTGACATTTGTCAGTTATTTCTAGTAGGGGGGTTCCAGACTTTGTTTTCACACTGAAGTTCACTGGCTGTTTTGAGTCAAGGGTATGAGTATTTCATATTAGGCACAGCAAACAAATAAACAAACAAAAACCCCAAACAGGAAAACCAAAACTCTACCCTTCTGACAAGTAACTCCATTAACTGAATCTCTCCCAAGGATGAAATGGTGGCTCCAGCTTGTATTTTTTTGTGAAACTTCTAAATGAGCAGAACAACTTCAATTTAGCAGTGCAGGGTTGAGGAATTACTGTGCTTATAACTGCAAATGAAGTCTCAGTGTTGAAACTGATGTCAAATTTTATTCAATATGCAAGATCAAAATAAATAGATTATTTTGAAACTTTGAAGAACTGTTTGATAAAGACAACCACTGAGGCATATGATATTTTACTAAATGACATTGCTGAAAGTCTAAGATTATTTGAAGATGTTTGAAAAAAGTCTTTCTTATTTTCTTAACAATGAAGATTTAGACTGATTGCAGACCAATTCATTGACTTTCTTCAAAGTAAACCATCAGCAGTTAAAAATAATGAGTTATTGTTAGATATTATTGATGAGTCACCTTCAAAACAACTGTCTACCACTCTTTAATCTAGCTTTTGGATTAATTTAATGGAAAACCATGCTGGATTGGCAAAGCAGGCTGTAAAAACAAACAAAACCGTTAACTTATGTCACTAGTGCTTGTCTTTGTGAATTAAGGCTTTTGTGATTCCTTAAAATTTAAAACAAAATATACTGGATATCAGGCTGATATAGTTGTTATTTGTAATCTCAGTTTTACATTTTTCTATTTATTGAAATAGCTTTATTTTATTATTTTTTAACATCTTTATTGGAGTATAATT
>NW_020185052.1:0-2720 GCF_003031525.2 Neophocaena asiaeorientalis asiaeorientalis | reverse complement strand
GCAATTATACTCCAATAAAGGTGTTTAAAAAAAAAAAGAAAAACGGATTTGTGTTGGCCACTGTAGGTCAAGGAGGCTAATAAGGAGAGTCCTGGATGGTATGGAGCAACAATGCCAGCCAACATCAACCACAGTAACCAAGTCTGCCCAGACTATTGGGAAAACAACCCAAAGCAAAACAAACAAAAAAAAACCCTACTTTTATTTTTTAAGTATAATGGAAAAATTTATTCTTTTAAAAACAAAAAAAAATTGGCCTTGCCACTCAGCTCTCAGGATCTTATTTCTCCCACCAGGGATTGAATCCAGGCCCCAGCAGTGAGAATGCTGAGTCCTAACCACTGCACAGTCAGGGAATTCCCCAAATTCTTTTCTTTAAGGACCAGATTGTAAATATTTTAGGCTTTGCAAGCCAGATCTAGATTTTGTTGCAAATAGTTCTTTTATTTTTCTTGTACTAAAAATAAAAACAAAAATAAAAAAACACTTTAAAAATCTAAAAGCCGTTCTTATCTCATGGACCATAGTTTGATAACTCCAGCTGTAGACCAAACCTTTCAAGCACATTTAAACAGTAGAAAACTTCTATTCAAGAGAGATCTTATGTCAACCGCAGTAATCAAAATCAACCCAAGTGAAATGGCTGGCAGTTTGTTCATGGTCCCAGGACGCTGACTACTCTGCTTTTTCTTCTAGATTCCAGATATCCCTGGGGCAACTATACAGAGTATACGAGCTCTTTGGAATACAGCTTAAATAGATGGATATCTGTGCTGCAGAGAATTCCAAGGACTTTCGGCAAAGTAACAAAAAGTATGCAATTATCAAAAAAGCTCAGACCTTACATCAACAAGAAAGAAAGCACTTAACAGGCTGGCAGTGACCATCTGCACATTTTTCCTATGGTACTTCTATGTTCAGTCACCTAAGTGAAAACCCAACTCTTTATCTTTTACCTGCACCATGTCTTGGACAGAAATTCCTTTACAATGTACTCGTTTCCTTCCTGTCCCAGTTCTAACAGAGAGAGTGTACTTTTATCTCTTTCTACCAGAATAACCGTGCAAGTCTCTTAACTCATTCCCTCACTGGCTCCTTTTACACTCTTCACTCTCTGTCCTTAGCCAGCCCACCTCAGAGAGGCTAAGTTTTGTAATTACATTGCTTTGATTTTGTCTTTTCATTTTCTCAGTGACCCGAATCCAATTCAATTTATTCAGTCATTGATCAGATATTTATAATGCCCAGTATTCAATGTGCTGTAGACTGCAGGATCCACAGATATATGTTAGAATCTCTGCCTTCTCTTAGAAGAGATAAGACAGTGACAAAATACCTGTGATAGAAGGTGGAATGCGACAAGAGTCATTTGAGTAGCACGAGCAAAGTTCAATAAAGTAGCTACAGAAAATTTCTGGCTGGTGAGATTGGGAAAGACTTGAGAAAGCATTGAAGATTTACTAGAAAGTCATTACATGAAGAGGAAACTGGCGGGATATTGTGATAGAGAGAAAGGCAAAAGCAGAGGAAGTGAGGTAGGAAATCACACAGATGATTCAGGAAATTATAGCCATATAACTTTAGTAGTTGAGTGATGGAATGAACTTCGAGAATGAGTTAAGCCAAGTTTGTGGAAGGGCAGAATTCGCGGCCATGTTGTTTAAACTGTATTCAGTAGACTTTGGAGGAAAGTTAATGTTTTTTGAAATCCATATGCCTTATGCCCTATTATTAGGTGAACGTATGTTTGGTTTACTCAGCCATAATGTAGTGAAAGGTCTTTACACTGAGAATTAGGGAACTCATAGATTCAAATTTCTGTTATAGTTACTTTTATTTCATCTTTCTAGATTATCAGTAACTCAAAGGGAAATGAAGAAAATGATCCTTTCCATTTATATTTTAAATGTATGTATGAACTATGAAGAGCTGATGCTATATACAAAGTTAGGAAAGAGTTTTAAAAGCTGGAAAGAAAGTTTGGCTGTGGAACTTCCAAGAACAGATGACATACAGTGGGGCTGTTTTTGGTAAAATTGGAAAATAAGAAAATATATGTCTTTAACCTTTCAACCTAATATGGCAGATCAAGTTTCCCTGATATTCTCACATTAGATCATGAAATCCTTGGGGAAAGAAGAGTATTTGCTTTGATTCCTGTTTGTATTCTAAGCACACAGCAGAAAGCCTGGCTCATAATAACCACTCAGTAAATGTTGCTTGAATGAATGATCTCTACAAACTCCATCAAAGCCTCCATTCTAGAGGAAAATCTGTAAGCAAATGCATGTTAACAAATAAATGATTACCCTTATGTTAAAATGAATTTCTCATATAAGAAATAAATATGGAATAGACCATTGCCAAAGTCCAGGTTTAATAGCAGCACACATAGAAGAGGAGGAGTATTTAGAAGGGCTTCAATTTCTCTGCAGCTGAGTTCCCAATTGACTACTTCCTACTTTTTCTCCATCTGTGACCCCTAGATTCCTACCTGAAAGTCTAGCTTTTTCAAGTATAACTGTCTTTAAATGAATTTACTCTGTCTTCCTTTGTCATATGGCAAGAAAAGGAGAACACCTGAGTGAGTTAGATCCTCTAGATAATCCCAAATTTTTCTAGATTGTGAGGAACACCTTGTGATACCATCCTCCAATGAATGTCACCAAGCTCTAAGTCAGTGCCCTGATTAATTAGCCTCCCTGTCTGAAAAAAAAAAA
>NW_020185051.1:0-2718 GCF_003031525.2 Neophocaena asiaeorientalis asiaeorientalis | reverse complement strand
ACTCTGCGTTCCCAATGCAGGGGGCCTGGGTTTGATCCCTGTAAGAGCCTGCATGCCACAACTAAGACCTGGTGTGCAGCCAAATAAATAAATAAATATTTTTTAAAAAACGAAAGACAAGACTGTACCCAGAATAGGTATCTATCTCTGTGAGGACAAGCCACTAAACTCTTGTAGTTGACTTACTACTAAGCTCTCAGTTGGTCTCATCAAGAAATAATGATATATCAGCATTGGTCTTCGTTGTTGACAAGTTGAACATTCAGAAGCAGCAGAAGCTAGATCGCTTCAGTAATGAAAAGTTCATTTTATTGGACCAATGCATAGGCTGTCTCTGCTACCATGGCTACTTTGTTCATGTGCCAATTATGGCAGTCCCAGGTGGCCAATGACAAAGACTGGCTTATGTCTAATGGTCTAGTTATTATATATACTTGGTTATTCAGTTCACCTTCTGTGGTGGATGCTTTCTGTTGAGCTGTAATGTGTAATACAAAACTCTTAATGTTCATCTACATGCTTCTATCTTCTTGTCTCCAATTTTCCAATTCTTTTCTTTCCAGGCCACTTCCCGCACCTACATATACTGGACCACTTCTCATTCCACAAAAAAGTAGATGACTAGGTGTACTGTTCACAGCTCTACCCATCGGGAAGATTTCCCCTCCCCTCTGTCTTTCAAGGTTATCCTTGAATATGGCTATAATGCAGCCATGGTCCATTTTCAGCCTATACCCCCATCCATAAATCAAGCTGGGGCTTTTCCTTCTCCTTTGGTTGCTTGCACAGGGCCCCTCATATGGGCCGTAGGAGCAAGCTGAGGAAAGGTGCTGTTTGCAACGGTGGTGACTGACATACAGTTTACTGTGTCCTCAGTCCTGCTGGGGTTCAATCCCAGATGTATCATCTCCATATTACAATGGACTGCTGTTGGACCCATCTGACTTTATGATTTGACATATCCAATAGAACCCTGCTCATGATGGGCAGCTCTGGACCCATAGTCTCTTGGTGCCCCATGAAGCATTCTACCTCTACCAGTCCTAATATCTCACCAATAGCTGTTCCTCAAAAGGCATGTCATTCTATGCTGCAAATGGCATGGTCTTGCTCCAGAACCCCAGAGGCTTACATTGTTATTCTTCCAGTGGTGCTTGCCATAAGACACTGCATCTTTCTTACCATCAACACCTCCAACACCATAAGATCTGTTGGATTGTATGGCCCAAGTGGGGCTATTTGCACTGTAACATGGACCTTTCCTACTCAAAGCTGGCTGCTGTCTGTGTCACTCAGTACATGGAGCAGTATTTGTATAATAGATTTGGAATATGTTGCCTCCAGAAGCCAAACAGACCTACCAGGCGCTGTGTTTCCTTCTTTGTGGTAACAAATGCAAGATGCAGAAATTTTGTTTTACTTTGGAGGGGAATACCTTGTCATGCTTCTGACCCTTGGACCCCTAAAAACTTCACTGAAGGGTCAGATTCCTGGATCTTCATAGAATTTTCATCTCCAACCCTCTGGAACACTGTGGCTTACCAAGGCCTTTAGCACACTAGCCACTTCTTACTCATCCTGAACAATCAGCATGATGCCATCAGTGTAATGCTCCAGTGAGATGTTCTGTGGGATTTCCAGGCAGTCTGGATGTCTTCAGAGTATATTATAACAGAGGTCAGGAGAGTTAATACAGCCCTGAGGCAAAAGCTTAAATGAATATTGTTGTCTGTCCCACAGGAATGTGAACTATTTCTGATCCTGTCTTCTAACTAGAATAGAAAAGGATGCATTCACCACATAGATAGCCATATACCACAGGCCTGAAGCCTTATTAATATGCTGTACCAATTCTACAATGTCCAGCAAATCTGCAGCAACTGAGGCCACTAATTGCTTGACCCTGAACTCCTAAAAGAATGAGTATCCAGCCTTATATATATTTTGTATCTAGAACACCTAGGACAGTACCTAGCACTTTGCATACATTCTATAAGTATTTTATAAATGAATTAATAAATTGGGAATTAAATTCAATAAGATGCCTACATGGGTTGATTTAGATGAGCTGACCCTAATTCATAGGGTTAGTATGAGGACTAAATGAGTTACTAGATGTAAAGTCTTTACAGCAGTGCCTGGTACATAAAAAACACTTAGTATATCTCATTAATTTTATTTTCCAGGTCATAGAGAACTATCATATAGGATAGAGAGACGTGACATTAGTTTAACTCCTTGACCAAAGTTTTAAATGAACTGTGAAATATGTGAGTTGCCCTTTAGAGTGAAAGTGCCTGAAATATTTTTCCTGAGGTATGAGGTTTCCAAGGAAAATGCAAAAGAAAAATGATTGTAAAGCTATTATAGAAACAGACATTTAACCCAATGGAAAAAAAGGTGGTTACTGTGTGCCAATGCATTACCAGTATTGCTCTATTTGAGATAATTTCCTGAAATATTGAAGTTGAAATTTTTGACAAAAGCTTCTCACTAATTATAAAGTGAAACATAATCTTAAAATGAATAAATGCACTTGTGCCCACTAGCCATCTCACAAAAATGACCTTTTCCATTACCTAAATGTCTGTTTATATGTATATAAAAAACACATATATTCACATTTTTCATCTCTGCCTGAAATAGGTCAATGTAAGAGCCAGTATAGGAAAATGAAAAAGGATTATACCAGAATACACACACACACACACACACACA
>NW_020185050.1:0-2589 GCF_003031525.2 Neophocaena asiaeorientalis asiaeorientalis | reverse complement strand
CATTACAGAGCATTGAGTAGAGTTCCCTGTGCTATACAGTACACGCTGTTGTTAATTCCATGGATTCTGCTACCATTTACATTGTTTCAGGATCTCTTCTGGTGCAGAGAACAGAGGCATGCTTGGTTATTTCAGATAGCAAAAATTCATTGTAAAGTTATAAGAGAAGGAATGTAAGAGGAGAAAAACATCTTAGCCCTTGGGAGAACTGGAACACCACCCCAGGCAGGACACAGAAGGAACTCATCACTGTGCAAAATTTGAGTCTTTAGTGATGGTGGACGTTTACCAGGCTGTAGACTCAACTTCACTCACTCACTCACTATTTCCGTCTCTCTCTTTCCTCCCTCCCTTCGTCCCTCCCTCCCTCAATCCCCTCTCTCTTTTTTTAAATCCATTTCTTCTCTCTAGTTTCTAATATCTTGACTCTTCTTCTCTTTCCCGCATGGTTTCTACTCATTTGGGTCATCTGCTGCCTCCTGCTTTTTGCGCTTTGACTACTCATAGATCCTTGGTATGTACACTTCATTCTATAAGTGAAAACATTGCTGTAATTTTTATATTTACCTCCTGGCTGCTTTCAGTGCTTCTGGAACTAGGTGGAATATATATGTATGTACATGTGTATGAATGAATGAAAGAAGGAGGGAAAGAAGGGAGGAATGCAACTTAGAACCAGATCCACTCATTTTATCTTTGTGTCCTCAGTGGCTGCCATGATATATAGTAGTTGCCAGTTATTGAGCACCTACTGTATATCTGACATTATGTCATTTATGTATATGTCTGACCTTCACGTGCTCCTACAAGAGTTGGTATTTTCTCCTTTATAAAAAACATATAAGGAAACTGGGACTCTCAGAGACTAAATCACTGGCTCTGGATCACCGTGCCAGAATGGTGAAGCCAAGATTTCAAAACTGTTATGTTTTTTAGGAAATATTTCAATACCTGAGTAAATGAATGCAATATGGTTTTCTGCATTCATTTTTAAATAAAACTAGCAGTAACCAAGGTGTATTTTGAAAATGGTGATTGAAACAATCACTGTTACTTTGGCCTTTTATTTTATATTGGTTGGTCTTTTATATGTCTAGAATTTTTAGCTTGTAAAAATATAGACCAAGAGGGAGAAATAACTATCTTCAAATTTAGGAAGCCTATTGGACAGGTTGTATGAATTAGAAGGGATTCAGCTGCAAGTAACAGAATGCTCCCTCTCCAACAGAATGAAACAGCAATGAGATTGCAATCTAACATGATAAGAAATCCAGAGTGGCGTGGGATCCTTGTATAGAGTATTAGAGTGGCAGGTCTCTCTCCCTGCAGGCTCTGTCCTGCTTTGTGTGTTAGCTTTACTCTTAGGCTAGTAGCAAGGTTGCTGCATCAGTTCCTAACATCATATCTAGATACAACAGTGACCGCAGGAAGAAGTACAGGCCCCCTCTTCCTTGTCTCCTTCTTAGCAGGAGACTCTCCTAGAAGCTTCTGCATATCTCATTGGCTGAAATTGGGTCACATGCTGCGGCAATGACTGCCGGTTGCTGCCCTTTCTCTCTGCCTACCTTTCACTGCCTCCCATACAGCTAATTGTGACCATGTGACTAAGTCCCCGCCAATGAGGGCTTCCTGTTGGCTGAAGTACAGATGTCCTGTCCAAAGCCCAAGCAGCCATGTGGGACCTGAGGCAGCACAGCGAAACGACAGTCAGGTAAGCTCATGGGAGCCTCGGCCCCAGGCTGCCTAACACCTGACTTCTCTTCCCCCAGAGGGAATTATACTTGCATCTTATTTAAAGCCACTGTTATTTTTATTTCTTGCTCTTTTGCTAATTGTTATGCAATGGAACTTAATCTGATATCCGTTTCCCTTCTTAAAACAGTCCTGGCAAATGGAATAGTATAACCGCAACTGACTAAAAATATATAATGAGGATCTGTCATTGGAACCAGGGATAGGTCATCTACCCTTTGTCAAACGGGGGAGGGTCGGGAGGGTCGAATAGCCAAACAACATCAGACCTCTGTTAGGCAGCAGGAGGGAGGGGGAAATGACTGTTGGGTCGGCAACTAACAGAGGCTGCTAACCAAGTTAAGTAACTTTCCCAAGGTCATGGCTAGTTATTGGTAGAAGAAAAATTCCAACTCGGGTTGTCTAAAAGCAAGTTCAGTGGACTTATCTTTACCAGCTAAGTTGAGTTCACAATTTGTCACTGATATTATAAAGGAGATTCATACATATCTGGAATTTGTATGTCATTGATATTATAAAGGAAATTCATACAACCTCTATTACTTTATTAATTCCCTCTTACTAAGATACAGATGGTTAACAGTTACCTCTGCATTGGTGAGAATTATATACATGTATGTAAATGTTACATGTACGTGGAAAAATGGCAGGCAGAGCAGACCACCTCAGAGTTCTGTACTTGGCCGAGCAGTAATGTGAGAAAAATTTGCCTTGCTAACGTTGTTTGACTGAGGTAAATATTGAAATAGCACGTATTCCAAGCACGGGAACTGGGCAGAGTGAGGTTCGGGGTGAACTACATCTTTATTGGAGTATAATTGCTTTACAATGGTGTGT
>NW_020185049.1:0-2677 GCF_003031525.2 Neophocaena asiaeorientalis asiaeorientalis | reverse complement strand
TGAATTTGGTAAAGTAGCAGGATACAAAATTAATGCATGGATAGTAGATATCCTTGACTTGATCTCAATCTTAGGGACAAAGCACACCATATTTCAAAATTAAGTATGATGTTACCTGTAAGTTTCTCAGAGATGGCCTTTCTAAATCATGAAAGGGTATTGGGTTTTACCAAATGTTTTTTCTACACCAATTTATATGATCACAGGACTTTCCTTCTTCCATGTGTTGCTCTGGTTGATTACATCAAGTGATTTCCAAATGTTGAACCAATTTGCATACCTAGAATAAAACTCACTTGTCCATGGTGTATAACTTTTTTATGCTGTATTTTGTTGAAGATTTTTGTGCTTAATTTTATAAGAAATGCTGGTATTCAGTTTTATTTTTTGTACTGTATTTGTCTGGTTTTGGCATCAGGGTAATATTGACCTCATAAAGTGGATTCGAAAGTGTCTTTCTTTTCTATTTTCTAGGACAGATTGTATAAAATTTACATTAATTCTTCTTTAAATATTTGACATACTCTTTCAATAAGGCCAACTGTGCCAATGGTATTATTTTATGAAAGCTTTTTAATTATGAACTGAATTTACTTAATATTATAGGTCATTCATATTTTCTTAATTTAATTTTAGAAGTTTGTTATTTTCCAGGAATTTTTCTATGTCATCCAAATTATAAAATTTATTAGTTTAGTCTTCTTTGTAGTGTTTCCTTATTATCATTTTAATTGCTATAAAATCACTATTGTCCTCTGTTTTAATCTTGATATTAGTAATCTGTGTTTTGTGTTTTTTCTTCTTTATTTATTTGTCAGTCTTGCTAGATGTTTCTTAATTTTTTTAAGAACCACTAAAATTCATTTTATGCAAGAAATTATATTCCTCTTTCTTCCTCCTTTCATTTTATGACTGGTTTGTATTTTTCTGTTCTGATCAGAAGAAGCAGCTCTTAATATTAGGGAAATAATGCCTCACAATGAGATCATGGGATTTGGCTGACGTTTGGTACTATTATTTTTTTTCTTGCAATGTTAGCCTGGGCCAAAATTCCTACCTCTTTTGGATCATCAGAAATGGCTCAAAATTCACTGCTCAGTCAGTTTGATAAGGATGTAGTAGTTTATATTTCTGTAGCATGGAAGGTCCTTAGGATTTGGACTTTGTTTTACCTAATGATTACATCTATTATTTTCAAAGTATGTCATGACCTTGACTTCATCTCGGTGAATTATAATAACTCAAACATAATCAGAAATTCAGAGACAGTCTACTTCATCTTTAAAAATGTATAATGACAATTCACTTACCTGGCCATGCTACAAGCAATGTTCTGCTTATGTGAATTTTACAGATAACTGAAGTGTTTCTCTACAAGCAATTCATATTTGTATTTTAACCTTTTTGAATGGATCTTTAAATTACATATTTATTTGTTGTCTCAAATAAAGGACATCAAATGTAACTGAATGATTTTCTTGATTATTTAATGCCATCAACATTATGGGTATCCTTCATTGGAAAATATTGGAAGATAGGTCTATTTTTGCTTTTTTGTCACTTTTCACAACATCAGGAGGTCAGCAATTGATTCCCTTGCTTTTACCATGCTTGCCTCTAATTAGACTCACCTCCCATTATAATTTGTTATTTATCTCTGAAAAAATAGAGCTTGTTAAAACTGTGTTTTAAGTAAGAACCAAGGCTATGAGTAAGTTTGGAATTTATGGTAGCCATTTCAGATTCTTGGAGGATTTTGATGCATTCCCAGAGAGAGTTTGTGTTTCAAATGTTTGTGGTAATTGAATAAGTGAGCCCATTCTATAATATTTGTTGAAAATCTACAGTAACATTGTCACTACCACCCAAATTATTATACACTATGCTGTATCATACTTAAGGAATTTGTGAGTTCCTTGAATGCTAATAAATGATACAGTGTATGATGATCAAGATTTGCAGTAGTGTTTCATCTAAAGATCTTAATGTTAATAATAATAACGTTTATTTTGAAGGAGTAATTTAAGACATCTTCTTAAGTGTTGAGTAAATGATAATAATGATGACATGTAGATATTACAAAATTCTTGAATGTGAAATTCAAATGACTAAAAGTTGGGAAACACTGCTCTGACACATGGGAGAACAAACTCTTCCAAATTTGCTAAAGGATACATGGACACATTTTCACTAGCTAAAGCTATTAAGTAACTAGAAGAACTCCTGGCAGTTCAGGATTGTCTGGAGAACTTAAAAAGTGTTGCTTATCACAGCATTTTCATTTTTCTTTCTTTCAGTTATGACAATTATGTCTATTGCTAATCTATTGTGGTCTTGTTTGGTAATTGCTCTTCTGTCTGTTAAAAGAAACACTAAATTTGGTTTGCTTGCTTGCTAATCAGGATCCATGTAACATTTTATTTTTTCTCCCCAGCATATGTAAATAATTCTGTATGTAACCATATTAAAGTAATGGTGAGAACAAGCAATGCCAACATATGCCAAATCACCTATAAACATTTTGTATATGCTTAAGTATCCATGTACATATATATGAATCACATTGCCATTTATTAGCAAAATAAACAGAACATCAAAATTATTATTAGCAATATACCCTGGTTAAGATAGTGGCTCAACCTTATGAGACTGAACCAGGAAGAAATAGAAAATATAA
>NW_020185048.1:0-2693 GCF_003031525.2 Neophocaena asiaeorientalis asiaeorientalis | reverse complement strand
GATAAACCTTTAGCCAGACTCATCAAGAAAAAAAGGAGAGGTCTCCAATTAATAAAGTTAGAAATGAAAAAGGAGAAGTTAACAATGGACATCACAGAAATACAAAGGACCGAGGAGACTACCACAAGTAACTATTTGCCAATAAAATGGACAACCTGAAACAGTTTAGTATTCATAGAAGGATGAAAAATGTGCATCACTAGAGAAAATTTTAAAACGTTCACAGATTAGTCTATAATGTCCATGGTATTTCAAATCTGTGAGAGAAAAGAAGACTCTGTGAACAAATAATGGTAGGACTACCAGATTGATAACTTAAAAAAAATGGTAGATTTCTTACCTTATAGTCTAAAACAAAAGAAATTCCTGATGGATCAGAGGCTTAAACACAAAGAAATTATGTCATAAAACTACCAGAAGAAGGAAAAATAATTTCTTTCATAATCTCAGAGCAAGAGAGAACTTCTAATTGTAATACAAATCCTAGAAGCCAAAAACAGAAAGATTGATATGTTAAACTACATAAAAATAAAATATTTCTGTAAGGCAAAAAACCCCCCATAAAACCCCCAAAAGCCCACCATTACTAAATAAGAATGAAATTATCAATTCTGTTCAAAATAAGAGGAATATAAATCAAAACTACAAGGATTCACCATTCTTTAATCTATCAAAAGCAAGGATTAAAATTTTTGATAATATGCTGTGTTAGTAAAAATGTCTGATAAAACATAAGTTATAAAATAATCTCATGCATTACTGGTGATAGTGAAATTTAGTACAACTTCTAAGAAAAGCATTTCATTAACACCTATCAAAATTAAAAGTGCACATTCCAGTTAGCCCAATAATTACATTTGTAGAGACATATACTGAGTTTCATACAAATGTGAAATAATATATGTTAAAAAGATATTCACTGCAAACATTTGAAGACATATAAATGTGTAAGGATAGGGGAGTGGTTAAATAAATTATGGTTCATCTATGTTATGTGGAAAGATCTACAAAACATACTATTAAATGAAAAGCATTGCACAGAAGAGTGTCTATAATATACTCATAACATTGCTATACAATAAACAAAAAAGCAATTAAATATATACATGTGTATATGTATAAAATATAAATGTACTCACATCATTTCTAAAATGATACAAAATATAGTTAGCAATAGATTTTGGGAGAACTGAGTGACTGGGAGATGAGAGTTGGAAAGGATGACAGAAGCCATAGTTGTTGCAAGCTGTTCCCCCTCTTCCATAGGGATAAACATGTTATTATTCCATATGCACTTGGCAACCAAATCAAGAGTAGGAATGTAACTAGTTAGGCCATTAGGATGTAAATGTGAGTCATATGTGCACTCTTGGGAAGTGCCCTTAAAAGAAGAGAGAGAGAAGCATGCTCTTACTTACTCCCTTCCTCTTACCCACAGGCTGAAATGTGAAGAGTCAATCTGGATTTCCAGCACCTACCTTTGCTCATGAGTTAGAATGCTAAAGATTACAGTGCAGCAAAATATAAAAAGGTTGGAAGTCTGCAAATCATGCAGCCCTGGATTGTCCACTTCTGGTGTCTTTCAAGCCACTGTTATTCTTAGGTTTCTGTCACTCTCAGTTTAACATGATCTTAACTAATATAGAGGGAGATTCATTTTGCCCAAATATATTTCACTTAACTTGAATTTTGTTTTATGTGGATGCATTTCCTATTCAAAATAATTTCTGTATGTTATTACTTTAAATAAAAGCATAGAAAGAATGTTATTTTATCAAATGGAAAGCAGAAATTATCAGTGTCTACTTGGCTTATGTCTTTTGTGACTCAACAAAGATCTTTAAAATTTTGACAAAAGCCCTCAGTTCGAAGTATGAGTGTGCATACACACACGTGTGTGTGTATGACTTTATCCCAAGATAACTAAGCATCTGACAAATGAGTTAATGCTGGTATTATTAACCTGCTTTATAAACTTATGAAAGAAAAAGAAAGCTAAAGGTGTGAAGAGCATCAAATGCCCCAATTTCTAAAGTCATATTTTATAGCTTTGAAAACAATATATTGGTAAATTTTATGCCACCCTTTTGAAAATTTCTATAACGGATTATTGAACAGCTCAGAACTATTTAGGATAAATATGGAAATCACTGAGAGCAAAAATAGGTTCAAGAAGAGCAAATCATACAAATGAACAATTCATGTTTTGATGAGAGGTTGATAAATGAGAGTAATGCAGTGCTAGGGAGCATCTTAACTTCAGTGTATTTGATAATATTTTCTGATGGGACAATCTGTAATGCTGCAGGTGGAGCTGGAGCTAGTTGAATTATCAGTCCCCAGAAGTGATAAACAGCAAGAGCTATAATGCCTGCCTGGAAGGGAGAGGGCCTAGTGTCAAGTTGTCATGTCTGTGTTCAACCTTATCCTGTTCAATATTTTAATTGATTATTTAGATAAACATTTACAGATTTTGCTTACAAAACTTATGACTCATAAAAAATTGAGAAATATAACACCTTGAATGACAAAATCACAATTTAAGAAGACCATGACAAGCTGGAAATGATAATTTAACCTAGAAATAAATAAAAAATATATTTAACAAGGGCAACTTAAAAATCCTACACTTGGATTTAAAAACGGGGAGGCCTAACTAGTCCCCTCCACCAGGAAGCCTACACAACCCACTG
>NW_020185047.1:0-2679 GCF_003031525.2 Neophocaena asiaeorientalis asiaeorientalis | reverse complement strand
GGATCTTGTTGTTTATCTATTTTATATATAGTAGTTTGTCTTACTCTTTTTTAAAATTGAAGTATAGTTGATATACACTATTATATGTTACAGGTGTACAATATAGTGATTTACAAGTTTTAAAGGTTATACTCCATTTACCGTTATAAAATATTTGCTATATTCCCTGTATTGTTACATGTATCCTTGTAGCTTATTTTATGTGTCTTATGCTTTTTTATTTCCCAGCCTCATAGAACCTGTTGAATGCAACTTAGTTTCACAGCTCCCTCCCACCCCACTTTTTTTTGATATATTTATTCCAGACCTTTCTGCCACTTAGCATTTGTATAATCAGACTGGAAATGGGGATGAGGTTGTAAATTGTATTGAAAAAGAGATTGTGAATAAAAATTGACATGTGAACCTCCAGGAAAATATATCCATATCTCTGGCTTTGCTAGATTTTTATAGTTTTGTATAATTAAAATGATATTTTGAAATAAAGATTATTCTGACTGAAATGGAATCTAATGGCAAGTTAAACAAATGAGTGAGTGGTGGTTTGGGGATAGTTCTTTTTTCAGTTTGCAATGTCATATAATTCAGGTTTCATGGTAAACTTGATTTTTCTCATATGCGGGACAGTGTCCTTCAAGACTCTTAAGTACACTTTAACATTATTATGCAGTAAAAACTATTTATGTGTTTGGTTTTTTTTATGCTTCTGGTAAGTTAAGATGTTTAAACTACTGAATGACACATGTAGAATGTATCTGGGAGAACATTAAACATTTTATTGATCTAAGATTCTAAGATGAGGCAAAATTCCATAGAATAGTTATGACTGAGCATTTACTGTGTCTGAGGCATTTCACATATACGATTTTCACCGAATCCTCCCAACATGACAGTTGGAATTCCAACCTAGGGCACCTCACCCCAGAGCTTACAGTGCTGGAACCACTAGGTTGTCTCTATGAAAACCCGCAAATGCCTAAAAGAATCAAGACATTTCCATTACATTATAACATAATTCTGTAGTCACTATCGAAATTTAAAATAATTGGGGTAATTGATTATGTGAATAGAATTTCAAAAAATTCTATCCCAGGTTTAAAAAAACTACAGAAGACAAAGATGATAAGCAATACTATTGTCTGTCTGAAGGCAGTTCATGTAGTGTAGACTCTAGGGAAGGCGAAGGACTGAAAAACATGGAAACAAGGCTGCTATGAGCTCATTTTAAATTCTCAAGGCCCAGCAATTTGACAAACAGGAGAGAACAATTTTAAAAAGGAAAATATCCACTGAAAGAAGTTTTTCAACACTGTTCAACACCTATTCCCTCTCCTAAAAGCATATTGGAATTTTGTCTCCTTAAAATCAATGCATTTACATATTGTTTAATATTTGTGCTTTATAGCTGGGTGCAGTAGGCAGATCTCTGTTGACTTGCTATCACTTAAAAGAATTTTTTTTCTTGGCTTCCTTTCCCCACAGACATTGAAAACAAACTTATGGCTACCAAAGGGGAAAGGAGCGGGGGGCGGAGTGAATTAGGAGTTTGGGATTAACAAACAAGGATTTACTGTACAGTGCTTTGCAGTTCATAAGAGCTTTCACATTTATTATCTAATCCTCACAGCCCACAGGGTAAGTAGAGGAGTGTAAGTCAAGTTGAAGTCTCAAGAAGTCAAAGCACTTATCTAAGGTTTCTCAAGTACAAGAGTTCACATCCGGCTCCCTTTTCCACTTACAAGCGTAAAGTCACCGTGAAGTGTCACAAAACTGGGTGGAAAATCACTGTATGTTTAGGGAAAGGGGAAAAGGTGGTGGGATTATCTTGATCATCATTAAACCACTGTTTCTCAGGCACCGTTTAAGTGTTGGGGACAGCTGGGGGGCAGGACAGACAAGGACGCTGCCCTCCTGGGATACACGCTCTCTAGTGAGAGCCAGATGATCAATAACTCATCTCAAATAAGTCCTGTGCGACAAAGAACTGAGCA
Organism: Neophocaena asiaeorientalis asiaeorientalis; assembly: GCF_003031525.2. Lineage (NCBI taxonomy): Eukaryota > Metazoa > Chordata > Mammalia > Artiodactyla > Phocoenidae > Neophocaena > Neophocaena asiaeorientalis. The sequence goes on along the minus strand of NW_020185047.1, from coordinate 688 downwards.
AATGAAGCAGAGGGTAGTCAGGAAGGGCCTCTTTGAGATGTCACGTTAAGCTGAGGTCTGAATGACAAGAAGGAGGTCCCATGAGATGATCGGGGTTCAAAAGGGACAGCTCCTCCCAAGGCACATGCGGCAGGAGCATTGGGGGAGCACGAGAGAACACAAGGATGGTGTTTGCTGCGTAGTTTAAGTGTGGAATCCTAGGGCTTTAGGCAGGGAAGAAACGTGATTCACGTTTTAAAAAACTCAACCTTGCTGCTGTGTAGAGGGGCAAAAGGCTTCCAGGTAGGAGGAGGCTGTCGCCATCATCCAGGCAAGACATGAGGACAGCTTGGACCCGGAAAATGATTGAGGATGTGGCTATAAAATGCCTCTCCTTGTCTAACCTACTTCCTCCCCTCCAACTACCATCTTTCTGGCATAATTTTAATACATTTATTCTATTGCTCTTCTTGAAGCCAGATTTAAAAGATTGTGGTGGTGGGGGGGAAGCTTTCAAGGTTAAAAAAAAAACTTGGTTGTTCCTTGAATGCCTTATGTTTATCTGACACAAGCTGCTCTGTTTCATCTATATTGTCTACAAAGAGCGTTGTAGAATCCAGTACTATGAGGTGCCTAGGCCAGAACCTTGTTCCTCTTCAGGGTCCAATAAATATTATTTTTTTAACATCTTTATTGGAGTATAATTGCT
>NW_020185046.1:0-2694 GCF_003031525.2 Neophocaena asiaeorientalis asiaeorientalis | reverse complement strand
AATCTATAAAAATATTGAATCACTATGTTGTACACCTGACACTAATATAATATGGTAAATTAACTATACTTCAATTTTAAAAATTAAACAAAACAGTGGTTCTCAGAACCACCTGGAGGACTAATATAGAATACAGAGGTCTGGGCTTGTTGGAGTAAGGTAGGGCCTGATCTCTCTGCTTTTACCACATTCACTAGTGATTATTTTTTAATAAGCTTTATTGAGGTATAATTCACATACCATACAATTCATCCATTTAAAGTGTATGATTCAATGGTTTTTAGTATATTCCCAGAGTTGTGCAACCATCATACAATTTTAGAACATTTTCATTATGCCAAAGAGAGACCCCCATGCCCATTAGTAGTTGCTCCACGTATCCCCCCAATTCTCAAAGCCCTAGGCAACCACAAATCTACTATCTGCTTCTATAAATGTGCCTGTTCTGGAAATATCATAAAAATGGAATGATACAATATGTGGTCTTTGTGACTGGCTTCTTTCACTTACCATGTTTTTAAGGTTCATCCACGTTATAACATGTATCAGTACTCTGTTTCTTTTTATTGCCAAATGAGTATACTACATTTTGTTTATCTTTTCATCAGTTGACAGACATTTTGGTTGTTTCCACATTTGATTATTAAAAATAATGCTGTTATGAACATTCATATACACGTGTTTGTACGGACACGTTTCCTGTTTAACTTAGGAGTGGAACTGCTGGGTCATATGGTAACTCTATTTAACTTATTGAGGAACTAACAGGCTGTTTCCAAAGTGGCTGCACCATTTCACATTCCCCCCAGCAGTGTATGAGGGTTATAATTTTTCCACATCCTTGTCAATTTCTGTTATTATCTATCGTTTTGATTACAGCCATCCTAGTAGTGTGAAGCAGTTTCTCATTGTGGTTTTGATTTGCATTTCCCTGATGGCTAACGATGTTGAGCATCTTTTCAAGTGATTCCCCAGTAACTGTGATGAACACTGAAGTCTGAAAACCACTAAGAGGTCTGCAAATACATTAAGGTCCCTTTTGACATTAATGATCCCATGAAGAGCCAGAGAGGTATATCATTTGCAGAACTACACTTGCACATGCCTTCCTGTTCCACATGCCACTGGCCTACAAGTTAACCTAGTCAACTCCTGTTTTATAAAACCCTATCTTACTCCTTTCGCATTTTATTTTAAAAAATTTTAATATAAATTTTAAAATTGACTTGACTACGGATTGTTTAAATCATTTAAGCAAGCAGTTCCATCTTCTAATTTGATTAGCACAATGGGAAATATTGTGCTCTGTGAATATGGATGGAGGGAGGTAGATATATAGATATAGACAGATATAATTCAATATATGTTAATGGAAACCTTAGAAAAATGTTAGTCTTTAAAGAAAAAATCATTTCTTCTATACCTTTCATGATACATCAGCAGTTTAGCAATGCTCAGACAGAAGTCTAAAGACATGTCACAATGTAGTATTTCCATGATAGCTAACAAATAGAACAAAGGAAATAATCAAATTAGTTTCACTTTTTAGGAACCTTAGCTATTTTCAGTAATTTTCCTCTGTTCAAAATCTACTTTCTAAATGTTTGCCATATACCATGTCTTGCCTAACAATTTACCAAAGTCTTTTTATATAGCAATAATATCCAATGCTAGAGAGAGTGCAGTAAAACAGGCAAAGTAACTTTTTGAAAAGCAATTTGACTACTATCTGCTAAGAACACAGTGGATAAAAACTTGGGCTCTGAAGTCAGACAGATCCATATTTGAAACCACTTTCCACTTTCATGGCCATAGGCAAGTTACTTAGTTTTTCTGCACCTCAGTTTTGTCATCTGTAAAGTGGAGAACAAATCACCAATCTCTCAGGGCTGATGAAAGAGTTACATGAGATAATGTATGTAAATTACATAGCAAAGGACCTAGCACTTAGTAAGCATTCAGTAAATGAAAGTTGCTATTATTATTATTCCCTTTACTTCAGAAATTGTACTTCTGAAAATTCATCTGAAATAAATGTGGGGAAATGTAATGAAAAGGATATTAAAAGCAATATAAATTATAACAATAAAAAGGACATATACTGAGCGTCCACTGTAGGGTAGTGATAAATTACTATGCAACCATTAAAATTGTTAAGTATGAAATAAAACTGTTTTTCATTTAAAAAATGAATATGCACCAATATGAAAAATGGTTATAAGATTAGTAAAAAAACAAAACTGGAAAACAAAGGCTGTCTGTACTATATAGGCACAATTCTGTAAAACAAGCAAATTAATATAGAAAAATACTGAAAATAAATCATCAAATTTCTAAAAGTGATTGTGTTTAGATTATTCAAAAAATAACTGATGAGTGTATTCTCTGTGCCAGGAACTGTGCTTGGTGCTGGGAATCCAGCAGTGGACAAAACACACAAAAATCTCTGCTACCAAGGAGTTGATATTCCAATGGATGGTGGACAATGGTTATTTTTAGTATTTTCCAGAAACTTCCTTAATGGGTATGTTATACCTTTTCACAATAAAAAAATTATATATATTTTTAAATTTCTACTTTTCCTACTATAAAAAATACCAGTGAAGTTCTAATGAAAAACACCACTTAGGTTGACCATTCTTTTTTTTAAAATAAATATATGTATTTATTTATTTCTGGCTATGTTGGGTCTTT
>NW_020185045.1:0-2635 GCF_003031525.2 Neophocaena asiaeorientalis asiaeorientalis | reverse complement strand
GGCGGATTCTCAACCACTGTGCCACCAGGGAAGCCCCCGAAACCATGAAATCTTTGAATCACACAACTTCCCGTAAAAAGTCAGTGTCTGCTCCAGAAGCGAAGGTGATCTAGGGACTGGTAATGGGCAACCCTGCGCTCTGCAGGGTCCTGGCAAGGTCACTCTCTGTGGCCATTCAGCCCAGCACAGTGTGTGACAATAAATTCGTTAAGACAGACTCAACCCAGTTATTTCCTCAACAATAACATACCGGGTGCCTGCAAGTGATGGCTTCGCAGTGTGCTGATTTCAGACAGCATCAGCGAGAGGAAATAAGATGGAATCAAGTGCTGAGAACGAGGGATGCTATTTGTGCTTCGTCTTCTGGACTACTGTTTTTGTTTTCCTGGGGATTTTAATCTGACCACAGGCAGAAAGGTGATCATTAGAGTAAGATGCTGTCTTCTTTTTGAAATGCTCCACTACGCTGTACATGGTAATAATCGGTAAGTACATGGTCACTCTCCAGGGAAATACAGGAGATTGTATCGGGTCTTAGGCAGCATCAGCTTATGTAAAACTCATCCTCCAGGAGAAGTCCAGGCTGAGCGGGCATGCGCGAGACTCCAGGGGCTGAAGGGCAGACCACTGGCCACCGCAAGACCTGGAGCGAGTCTCTGGGCCTTCGGAAACCTCATTTTCTAGGTGTAAGTATGGGGCCAGTCATCCATGTCTCCTCCCCTGCAGGGGGCTCTCGGGACTCAGTCCCCTCGAGTGGTCGTTCAAATCATATAATGTACAGGAAGGTGTCTTATAAAGTTTGAAGCAAAAATGAGCTTTCGTGATGCAGGCAGTTAAAAAATATTTGTGGGTGAGGAACACAGTCGTTTTGTGAAGGTGCCCTGTGTGTACGTAGAAGGCTGTCTTAGGCTCCCTGGGGAAGAAGAATGGGAAGAATGGGACCAGGTCCTGCATTCAAGAGGGGAATGAACGCATCATCATAAAAGGATGGTGGTGGCTATTTATCTGTTGAGCATCTTCTTTGTGCTAGGCCAGGGACGAGGGATCTCCATGCAGCCTTCCTAAGTGGGAACTCTCTCGTTCTCATGACAAAGGGGGAAACTCAGGTGCTGGGAGTTTACAGTGCCTTGTGCTCTGTAAGGTCAGAGCTAGGACCCAGCGCTCTGACCTGGGCCTAGACATCTACCCTGCTCTTCCTCCCTTTCTCCCCACCTCTCTGCTTTTCATCTTCCTTTTCCTTTGTCCACTCCCTCTTCTCCTTTCTTCTACACACACACGCACACGCGCACACACTCGCACTCACACACACGCACACACAAAATCACACATGCGCACAGCACACACGCACACACTCACCCACGGTCTGTCCATCTCACATTTAAACTTAAGCGTAGCTTTTATCATTAACAGCCAACTGGATTAGTTTTCCTGCTGATTTATAGGAATCATATTTTAATGTTCTCATGGTTTAATTTTAATGGCTCTTGTTTTGAGTTTTCACGTTTTAATATTTTTAGACAAATTGGGTGCTAGAGATGATCAGAGTTTCAAATAAAATATCTTGGAGCATGGGTTTTTGGATCTGATATCAAATCTGTACTTTAAAAATATGACTGGCTGAGTAAACGAAGCCTAGTTCTTTCCATGTTATATTAAATCTCTGAAATATTGGGCGATTCATGCAGTAGAAGTCCTGTTATAGAAAAAAACCCTTTCAGTTGTAACTAAAACTTCTTCACGTGACAGCAGTGAGGTGTGCCATGCTTCTTACTGACAGTATTACTTCGAGCACTAGAGCTTTCTTTTAACCAGGAGCGATGCACATGTTTTAACACAGTTACCATCTATTAACTAGTAAATTCGGCCACAGCTTTATACTCAGCCCATATGATGTAACAGCTTCAGCTTTCCTAGATTACTTTCTAACTTGGCGTGGGAGATGAGGTACATGGTAAAGGTGAGAATTTTTAGCAAATGCCACATAGGAATCTCCTATATTTCCCTGTGGGAATGTGTTTATGTTGATACAAGTTGGGTTGCAAATTATGTATCTAGAGGTGCCATGTATGTGGTGGAGAGCTTGTCATGAGGAAGTCTCAAATATGCATGAAAAAGAGTCTAACTTTTCCAATCATCCTTTGGGACTCCTCATGAATAAAAATATACATTTAAACAAGCACAGATGGGAACAGGGCGTGGAAAGTAATGTATGTCTCTCCTCCACACCTGAGGGACACACACCTCTTTTCAAGTCTGGTCCAGGGATCTTGCCCTGAGGACCAAGGAAAGAGTGATTACTTGTGAGCTAGGGGTCTGGGTGGAGTTTTTCACTTTATCTGCCAAAATTATTTGCAAAATACTTACTGCTAATATCTAATGAGCGCTTATTACGTATGTATATGCTTACTAGGTTTGTGTTTTTTGCGAATCGTTTTTTCCAAATCCTCTACCCCATGACGTACTTGGTCTGATTATCCCCATTTTACAGAGGAGAAAACCCAGAGGCCATCAGCCTGGTCGAGAGGGGATCTGGAATTGAACCCAGTATTCCGACTCCCAAGCTTTGGCTCTTAGCCGTAACTGTTCACCTATAACCTCAGTGTGAAAAAAGTTAACAACACTTAAAAAAAAAAAA
>NW_020185044.1:0-2692 GCF_003031525.2 Neophocaena asiaeorientalis asiaeorientalis | reverse complement strand
AACCTTGGTGAGGATTAGTAGGAGGAAATAAAGACCACCAAATGGTAATCTGAAACAAACCTGCATTTATTTGCTTGCCTGGGAAGGGAGCACAACGTCAGCTGGTCTCTCCGTGTAGTAGTATCTGAAAGGATGAGAGTGAGGACAAAAAGGGAGAAGGCACACAAAATCTAGTGAGATTCAGAGTTCACTTGTCTGGTTGGCTCCCAAGGCTGAGTACAAACTCTTCTTTGCAATTGGTCATTGCACTGGTCTTCTTTGCAATTGGTCACTTCTTCAAAGCGCAGGCACCGTTCCTAAAGATGTCCAGGGTGGGCTACATAAAGCTCTAATGGGCTCAGTGTCACTCCGCTGGCATATCTGCCACGTTGGCTTCAAGCTGACCAAATCTTTCCTTAACAGGATCGGTAGCACGTTAGTACAGCCGGGTTAACGCAGTGAGAATCACCGGTTACCTGCCTCTTCACTCATCTCTTTTGGCACTGCCAAACTTCCTTTGTTTGGTTAGGGCAAAAGGCAGGGAAACATACATGTGTACTTGGGAAAAATACTTTTATATACACAGGTTGTCCTTCAAAGTTGGAAGAACAAAATACGAGAGGCCTCCAGATACTTGTACACAACTGTTCATAGCCCCACTATACACAATGGCAAAAGGTGGGAACAACTCAAATGTACATCAACAGACGATGGATAAACAAAACGTGGCGTACACAAACCAGGGGATGTTATTCAGCCCTAAAAAGGAATGAAGTGCCGATACGTGTGACGATGTGGATGAACCTCGAAAACATTATGCCAAGTGAAAGGGGCCACACAGAAGAGGTCACGTAGTCTCTGATTCCATTTTTAGGAAAAATCGAGATGGGGGAGTCTGTAGAGACAGAACGCAAATTGGTGGTTTCCTGGGCTGGGGGAGAGGAAGCTGGCAAGTGAGTGCTGAATGGGTACAGAGATTTCTCTTGGGCGATGAAAATGTTTTGGAAGCAGACAGAGGCTGTGGTCGCACCACATTCTAAATGCAGTGAATGCCAATGAACTATACACTTTAAAATGGTTGATTCTTATGTCAATTATACCACAGTAAGAAACGGCAAAAGAAAACAGAAAACTTCAGGGGTCTTCTGAGCCCCACTGACACGAGAAAGAAGGTAAAAAGGGATGAGGAAGCACGGACAGCTGACCAGCTGGTGACCACTCAGGGGAGAGGGACTCCACTTCAGAATGTACCAAAGTTGAAAACACTTGAAAGACAAACCCATTTCCAGATGTTTAGATATTTACCTTCTGCAAATAACCCTGGGTTCTCAAAAATGTAAACGATTTTCTAAAGAGAGAAGACAACATCCCCCTTTCACAGCCAGTGACTGCAGCCTAGAGGAGAACAGCTGGGCTCTGGGGGTGGGGGGCTCCTTTTAAAGGGCTGGGGACATCCACGCAAGCAAGGGCCCCTAAAGCATGCTGCGCACTTGGAGGTATCCCATGGCCTCAATATCAAGATGACAAGCATCAATTTTTGGTAGCGTTAGCTTGTTTTTGTTTTTTTCCCAAACCAAATGTATAAAAATTGCATTTCAGACACTGGTGCAAAAAGCTTTTAAACTGAATAAACAAATAGGAAAGTGCACTCTCTTCCGAGGGACGTTTCTAATACTTCGTAGGCCGCGTCAGTATATCGTAGGTACACCGAAAGCACCTGTAAACGGCTACAACCTTCCTGTGGCACGCTAACGTGGAGGGACCTCGAGGACAGGACACTAAGTGAAATGAGCCCGTCACGAAAGACAAATCCTGTACGATCCCACTTCTACGAAGTATCTAAAGCAGTCACACTCAGAGACACAGAAAACAGAGGGGTGGGGGCCAGGGCTGGGGGCGAGGGAAACAGGGAGCTGGTGCTCACGGGGATAAAGCTTCACTTTTGCCAGAAGAAAACGACCCTAGAGATCTGTTGTACAGCAACGGCAGAGGTCCACTTAACACTACTGAGCTGTACACGTAGAAGGGTGACGCTGCTACAGTTATGTGTTAGTCACATCTCGTTAGAATACCACTAATCTTGACTTGACTGGTGTTGCAGTTTTATTGCTGGAGAGAAATTACAGGCTTCAGGAGTTTAAACTGACCCTAGTTTGGATGTGGATACACTTGAGAACATCGCAATAAAAACCACTGTCAACAGCCAGCGCCCAAGCGATGGCTTCGGCGAAACCCTGCCAGTTTAGTAAAGCACTTCCCCGTCTCTATGTAAAAATCACGGGCTTGTGCCTCTGCAGAAAGTTTGTACGTCTAACAACGTAAAAAAAGAGCGACACATTAAAACAAAACCCAAATGCGGGTGAAACTCGAAATGCACTCGGTCGCTGCTCTTTGTGTTTTCTAAAGGAGAGAAAATCAGCCAGGCCTCAGGGCTTGGGAGCGGCTGGCGGGCCTCTATCCGCGGTCCTCGCGGCCTGGCTGCTGGGCTGCGGGCCCCGAGGGGAAGTCGCGGCGGCGCACGTGCACGCTGAACTGCAACTGCGGCCGCGGGGAGCTCAGCCCGGGGCTGCTCAGGCCAGAGCCCGGCGGGGACAACACGAGCACCTGGGGCGGCTGGAAGCCGTCCTCTGCACCGAGGTGAACAACCACGGCTTCCTCGGCACGCACGACCGTGTTGGGAACGGCGGCGCCCTGTGAACCTGAGGCCTGGGCC
>NW_020185043.1:0-2691 GCF_003031525.2 Neophocaena asiaeorientalis asiaeorientalis | reverse complement strand
GCAAAGTTTTTTATCATCCTAAGAGACTGGATTTGACATTTCACACTGCCTACAGCATTGGTGATACAGTCTGAAAAACCTAGAATGACTTTTTTCTAGCCTGAGTTTTCCACACCTGTTTCCTAACCACAGAGACCTAGATCTTGTGTCCCCTTGTTCTTGAGGAGTCCAGGATGTGGGGATCACCAAAACCACTGCAAGCAGCTGTGCCTCCCCGCCTGCCCAGACAGGCTGCCTGGGGACTCTGACTACGATGCCCCAGGGGGAAGCCAGGCCGTGTGTGTTTCTGCTCCGTCGGTGTTAGAGCAGCCCTGAGAGCGGGAGTAACGACATTCATGAGGCTCCAGCAGGGCAGCAAAGACCCAGCCCTGCCAGCAGGGCAGCCCGACCTGGAACCACCTCCTCACCTGTCTCCTTGTTTCAGGTCACAAACGGTCCCTGAGCCACCGGGAAGGGCCCTCCTTCCCACTTGAGAGACAGCAAAGGGCATGCATTCCCTGCCCCTGAGGGGCTCTCTGCCAGAATTCCGTGGAGGGGAAACAAGAGAGGCCTCAAGGACTTTCATGCAAAACAGAAAAAAAACCTGGTGAGGACAGTGCAAGGTGAGGAGGGGGCAGGCGAGAAAGAGCACAAGAGGCAGCTTTCGTGGGGAGGGAGTGAGGTGTGGCTTCATGAGGGTCAGCTTTTGAAAGGGGTTCTGAAAGATCAGTAGGTGTTCATTCAGGGTGAGGAAGCCCGGACAGAGGGAACAGCATGAACAAAGGCTCAGAGGAAGGAGAGAGGCACTTGGATTGGCAGCACAAAGGACACAGGTGGAGGAGACGTGGGTGACAGGGCCAGAGAGGCTGCGCCCACTCACGTGCTTGGCAAAGGAAGTGGCCTTTGCTTCTGGTGGCCGTGAGCAGCCACGGAAGGTACGAGTGATCTGCAGCGGTGGGTGGTAGGGATTCGAACAGCGTTTAGGGAACTCTGAAGACTGCAAAGGCTGACAGAGACCAAATGGTGGGAGAGCGTGAGGAATGGGGCACTAACGACGGGTGACAGTGGGCAAGTGTAACAGGGTCTCCTGAAGGGGGAGGAGATGGGCAAGGGGAATATCTGTGTTCAGCACCCCCTGACATTCCCGTTCGCTCTACACCAGCTGCAAGGTCCCCCCACCCCGAATCTTACCAGGACGCAACTCAGGGCACCCCAGGCCACTACAAATACAATGGCCCATTCAGTTCCCGAGGGCCTGGAACCCCAAGTCTCTATCTGCTCTTGGAGGAAGAATATTATCAGTGTCCAGGAGAGCGAGACAATGACAAACAGTGGTTCCCTGTGGAGGCAACCCTGAGAACATGTTCTCACCAAAACCACCAGTTCTCAGAGCACTGGGCCTGGCCCTGTGGGTCACCCCTGGGGCCACAGCAGGAAGACCTGTCCCACGACCCGAGCCCACGCTCTCTACCTGACAGTCAGGGTGATCAAGACAGGGCCGGCTCACCTCTGCAGTCTCACTGCTCAGCTGCCCAGCACAACTTTCCTCTCCAGTAAGGGCTTCTTACTGGGCCCTGCTATGCTACTCCTTGGACACTTCCTGTCCATTCCACTCCATGGGGAAGCTCCCGCTCCTGTCCACATCCTAGCCAGCCATAAGTCCAGTTCACATCCAGCCCCCTGCTTTTCCCGACCATCCCAGGAAGGACCACCACTCCTCTGAACGCCGAAGGACTCGGCGACCCCGCAGTCTGTGCCCAGCACTGCACCATGGAATGTCACGGGTTCTTTCTCACGTGTTTCATGTTTCTAGCTCCACAGCTCCAGGCCAGAGTCCCTGAGGACAGACTGGTGCCACGATTCTCTGCCTCTTGAGCGCCAGTCCTCTCCCCGCGTCTAGAGCTCCCCACACAGTAAGTGAGGAATCAGTAAGCATCTGCCCAGGGACCCATCTGTGCCGGCGGGCGGGGCCGCAGGGCAAGCTGTAGGGAAACACGGGCAAAGCCCCACGCTGCCGTACTGGTGACAAGGCGTGGCCTGCTCATCTACACCTAACCTGTTGGGTAAATCAGAACTGTACTTGGACGGGCCTAACCCCTAGTTTACTATTCAAGTTAGGAGGGACAAAGGGCACCACTACCAGGATCTCAAAACGCACACTGAGAAGGACCAGGTCCCCAGGGCCGTGGCTGGGGACAGATGCCGATGCCAGGATGTGACTTGACATGCGTTTGCCTAGGGGTGAACCAACCCCTTGGGGGTGCCCCAAATAGCCCCCGTCAGCAGGACCTGGTCTCTCCACAGGGCACAGGCAGAGAGAAAAAGCAACTACAAAGGGAAGCAGAGGAAGTGAAGTTTGAAATCCGGGCATCCCCAGTTCCAGGCTAGTGTCTCTTCAAAAGAACACCCCATCTCCTCTTTCATCTCCACGTTGTGAGCCACAGCTGGGGGATCTCAACTAGTTCTGAAGTTAATATTTGGCCCAGATCACAAGTCCCAGTGACCTTTGCTAACATTAGGGTCACACGCATTGCTGTTCTATGTCCCAGAGAAGAGATCGGCTTCTGCTTCATTTCTCTAAAAACTCTGGCTGATGAAGTATCCCCTAGAGATTGCTCAGAGCCTCCATTCTGAACTAGTCAGAGGTGTCGCAGGATGGCAGCAACACCCATTCCCCAGGAGGCACAACGCCCAGTGCTGGCCAACTCCAAG
>NW_020185042.1:0-2676 GCF_003031525.2 Neophocaena asiaeorientalis asiaeorientalis | reverse complement strand
TGTAAAGCAATTATACTCCAATAAAAATGTAAAAAGAAAATTAAAATTAAAAAAAAACAAACTAAAAGCATGTGTTGTTCAGAAAATTTTTTTAAATTAAATTAATTTACATTCTATGTTGAAATTTTGAATCACATGTTTTCACTTTAACTATTAATACATTGTCCTTTTATACCAATCAGCCTCTCATTCAGCCAAGATTATGAATTAAGTGATCTCAATAATCTATGTATAGTATGCACTGAACACTTACCTAATACTAGCAAATTCGTTTTTTTAAAGTGAACCGATGTCTACTCTGGCACAGTCATAAGGCCAGCATTTAGCTTTGTAAAGATGGTGAGACATGGTTTGAAACTTCAAATATCTTAGAGGGCAGTGTTTTCAGCTGAAAAACTGCCCTGGCTAAACCATCCCCCAGACTGGGGTAAATCTTAACAGGAAACAACTCTGAAAACAATATGCAGCTTCCTTTGGTTCTCCTTCATGATTTGCTCTTATTTCCCTCTCAAATAAAGCCATCTCAAATTTAAAACTCCAGGCTCAATGTATTCCGAGAACTCCAGACTGGATACACAGCTACTTACCCAATAATAGGATGTCTAACAGGAATCTTAAACTACAAAAGGGAAAAACCAAATTCTTGATACAAAGCAAACAAAACAGAAACTTGAGAAGGTCTCTGTCTCCTCAGTTTAACTACAACTCTGTTTCTGCAGTGCTCTGGGCCAAAGCCTTGACAATATCAGTGGCCTTATTCTTTATCTTATGCACTCCATCCATCCATTATCAAAACCTGTCAGCTGTAGTTCAAAAGTTATCTCAAATCTAATCACTTCTCACCACCTTCCTCCAAGTCACATAGTCTCTCATTTGGATTACTGATATTTCATTGGACTTTTTCATTGGTCACTGGGCTTCAATCCTCGTTCACTCACAGTCTAGTTTCCACACAACAGCTTGATTATTTATAACCCAATTCATATGATGTTACTCTTCTGCTCAAAACCATCCAAGGCTTTTACATCTCACTCAGAATAAAATTCAAATCCCACACCTTGACCCATTGCCTGTTAAGGCCCTACCATAGTATCTGACCCTCAGTTACCTGTCTGATATCATCTCTTCTCCCTGGCTCATTCTTTGTCAGCCACAATGATCTCCTTGCTATTTCTCAGTTACAAAAATCATATTCCCAATTGAGGACATTTGCATTTGTCATACACTCTGAGTAGATAGCTCCTCCCCCAGATACTCACATGGTTTATTCCCTCACTGCATTCAGATTTTTGCTCAAATGTCACTCTGTTCAAAAATCCTCCCTGACCAACCTAAATAAAACAACATATAACCCAACCCCTCATCACTCTCTAACATCTTACCTGCTTTTTATTTATAATTCTTATCACGACATATATATCAAATATACAATGTGCATATTACATATTTCTATAAATAAAATAATATATATTTTATATATTATACATATTTGGGGTTTCTTTGTTTATGTGCATATCTTTCATCTCTCCAATGGAACATAAGCTCCATGAAATTGGAGAATTTTTCTGTTTTGTTCACTGCTGTATCTCCAGTTTCAATAACCGTTCCTGGCTCAGAGCAGACAATCAAAAACTTCTTGATTAATTAATAATAAACTTTTCTTCTTTTACTTTAACATTGTCATACAGTGTGCTTCACAGCTTCTTAAAAAAGGAGAATTCTTTATTTCTGATTTTTCCACAGTCATAGTAAGGCGGCAGAGATGTAGAATAAAAGATGAAATACCTCCTTAGTTACACATTTGTAGAACTCCAAGGATGAATTGGCTGACAGGAAAGTAGCTGTAGAAACGAAAATGGTGAGGACGAAGACAGTGTTTTTCCTTTGTTCAAAATTCTCTTCCACCCAGGACTAGATAAGGTCCTAGAAGTCAAATGGGACAACCCGACCTAGGCTGAAAACTTTTTCTAGCATCCTAGACAAGTGGTCACCCCTTCTACCTCCAAAGACAAGATATTCACTGATGCAGGGCCACAGATATCATAAGTCACATACTTCTCCCAAGTAAGCTCCATCCTCTGGAGTATCTTTCAGAGGTTATATTCCATTTATCACTAGAGAATTTTTCCTAAGTCCCCCAAAGAACTAACTTCCAGGTCCTCTTTCAGTCTCAATCTTAACCAAGTGTAAAATCTGTTTTAATTTCTGAAGCTCAACATGAGGTCCTGTTTTCTCTGCCAAGCCTCCAGACCTTGAGGCAATGTTGTCAGGCTTTCTGTAACTGTGATTCAGCTTACAGGTCATAGCAAAGAGAGACTGAGAACCTCCCAAGAGAGATTCTTTTGTCATGAATTTATACCAGGACTAGATTATGTGACAGGCTTATCAGTGCTGATGAATAGTAAAGCCACTTAACAGTTCCAAAAATGAGAAGTCACCTACTTTAACATGAGCTTTCTTGACTCTAACCAGTCAGGGATTCACACTGACACTTAAATAGCTTCATGATTAAGTTGTCTTTCACTTACTACTTGTGACACTGGTGAGATCATTAATTCTCTCTAAGACTCAATTTCCTCAGCTTTACTTGGGAATAATAACTACCTAATTCACTGGGTTGTTGTTAGTATTTAACCTTTTTTTTGTTTGTTTGTTTTGCGGTACGCGGGCCTCTCA
>NW_020185041.1:0-2686 GCF_003031525.2 Neophocaena asiaeorientalis asiaeorientalis | reverse complement strand
ATATATATATATATATATACACACATATATACACACACACATATATATATATATATATAGGAGCATGAGGGATCCATGGAGAACTGTCTCTCTAAACAATTTTTAGATAATGTGACTGATAAATTCTAGTAGTAACTCTATAGCTTCAGGCATGGCTGGATCAAGGAGTACACATGATACATTTATGTCTCTCTCTGTTGCTCGGGTCTTTTCTCTGCTGTGTTGGCATTACTCCCAGACAGATTCTTTATGCGATACAACTACCTCCCATTGGTTGGGCTTGGGTCTCTCCCTTTTCCCTGATCTATGGCCAGGGGATAGACTGCTTTAGTTGGCCAGGATCAGAGAAACTTTGTGCAGTTAGGTTATGTAGTACATAAAGCGCCACATATAGGTGGCACCATTCACACCAGATATCATAGATCTGTAGTATACGAATTACAATAATTTCCAAAAGATGGAAGTATAGGTGCTACATGGGTAGCCCTGGCCAGCGTCATCATCAGTTCGTCACCAAGACGAGAGATGGGGTCAATCCTATCCAAACCACAGAGTGGTTCCCCAAAGCGACACCAAGGAGCATTTATCAGCAGTGGGAATGGATGCTGGACATACAAAAACAGATTCCCATTACAGGCTGGTACAATTATCCCTATTTTCTAGATGAGGATAGTGAGATTCTATAGTAAGGAATCTGCCCAAATCACATAAACTACAAGATGAGACAGACTCAGATGCAGAGGTGTCTGATTCCAGAACACACCCAGTTTCCATTTAACCACCCCAATTCACTGTCCTTAATGGGGTAAGTCTGAGCTTATTTATTTGGTGTTCAAAGCCTTCCATTGAATGTTCCCACTTTACCCACCTAATCTCAACCTTCACCGTTCAAAACTGAATCTGCCCTAGGAAGGAGTCTTTACTACCCTCACTCATTCTTGTTAGGAACCCATGACCCTTCTATTCTTCTCATTTGAAATAACCATTCTTTCCAAAACTCAAAGACTTGTACTTCCTTGACGTCAGCACTTCCACCATAATCTCCAAGTTCTTTCATAAAATCAGATATTCCACATTTGTTTGAAGTAGCCCCAACTCACTACTCAATTTCCCCAATGGAGCTTAAGTGCTGAGAAGCTAGAGGTCATGTCCTTCCTTACAGACAATTTTAGGAGTATCTGGCCAGCCCCAAACTCCCCTTCTCAGAATTCTTTCCACCCGGACAAGGGTGGACAACTAGTGGCCAAGTTCGCATTGAGCAAGGCTGCCAACCTGGCCTTAGCGATTGGACAGGGAATGGTCAGCTGCCCGACGTGGAGCCAATCAGATTCTCTCCTGAGACCTGGGCTTGAAACTGAGATATCGCAGTGACTCATCTTCCAGGGGACCATAAACTCCAAATGTGCAGGCTGGCTACATTTGACCCTGTGCTCTGGGAAGCGGTGAGAGCCATTTTGCAGAAAGAGGAAGAAAAACAAACACTAGACTATAGGGAAGAATTGGAGAGCACAAGTTGCCTCTTCCAGGAGGCTTTCGAGTTTCTGATTCCAATGTCAAGGCCTGCTAGCACTGTCTACCTTTGTTTTCCACGTGAGACCCCTGGATTCGTCTGAAATAAGTTCCATGCAATCGAAAGAGCCCAGGCAGACTTAACCCAAGACAGGGCACACCCCAAGCACTTACTTTTATACTTGGTGAATACAATGATAAGGTAAATGATTTACATGTTATTACATGGTATCCAGCCATTCATTTGCCAGTTATTTCCATCTGTGCTTTAGAGGTGGCAAAGAGGTGCTGGAGGAGGGAAGCCAGTGACAGAGCAGCAGGATGCAGAGTCCCCAGCTGACTTCTGCAGGGCTGCAGGGATGGCGCAGAGCACAGATTGTGGGATGCTGAGGAGAGAATTAGGCTGAGCTGGTAGGAGGGAGAAGCGAGCACAACTCGGCGAGTCCCAGGCAGGCAAACAGAGGCATAATGGGGCTGCGCACCAAGTCCAAGAAAACAGAAGGGGAAGGACGGTGTGGGGTGGGGGGAGTCAGGAGAACTGGGGAGAAAGCTACATGCACAGGCTTTTCTGCCTTTTCTGAATTTCTGTAGCACAGACGGCTGGAGAAACTAATTTTAAAAATCACCTGCTTTCCATTACGGAATCAGATTCTCCTTTTCATTACCATCTCTTTTCTCAGACTCAGTGACAGCCTGTTATTGGATTTTTAATCTGATGAAATTGATGTTGAAGGAGAGGAATGTATTATTTGAGGCCTCAAGGTTATGTCAATTTTGCTGGTTCTCAATGATTCATGTTCTGTGCTGGGCGCTACATGGAAGAGCCTCTCTGGGGAATCCGAGATCAAGCCTAGGGATTCAGGGAGAACAGGGGCAGTACTGGGGACCCCTTCTGCTCTGCCTTTCTTCACTTCAAGGGGATAAATGTTGTTTGTCTCATGAAGGGAGAGACCTAGGAGTAAACACTCCTGGGAGAGCTGCCTGGTATGCAACTCTACCTCATTAGCTAGTTCAGAAAAAGGAGGAAAGCAGGGGTCTGATTAGGGTGTCCATAAAGGAGAGCGGACAGGAGACTCCCAGGGACAGTAAAAGTTTTAAGAGCTCCACACCTTCATGTATACTGTTCCTTCCCTATGGGCTGCATTCTTTTTGTTTTGTTTTGTTTTGTTTGTGGTAC
>NW_020185040.1:0-2681 GCF_003031525.2 Neophocaena asiaeorientalis asiaeorientalis | reverse complement strand
AGAGGTGGCCGCAGACGCAGCAGGAGTCCAGACCGGAGGCGTCGCTGACCCATCCTCTGTTGTCCAGGTGTTCTCTCCAGAGATTCCGTTTGACTATGCAGCCTTGGAGAAATAGGGCTGGGGTGGAACTCACTGCATCTATACTTAATCTCTTACCCTACCTGCTTAGTGTTTCTTTTGAGTTATGAATAAATGTCCAATTTTTGTTTTCTAAAATTACTTTCCTGTTCTAACATTGCAAGCTCTGAAGCACTATTTACAGTAAGACACTCTGGGTCACTGCGAAGATACTTCTTCCAGGGACTGAATTCTGTGTGAGTTTCTACATTAAATATAGTCTCAAGTCTCACCTAGGGTCAAAGTAGAAACACTGCTCAGTATTTCTTTCTTTCTTTTGGAAGCTAAGGGAGCCAGGGGTACAAGTGAGATGTTCTCATGATACTAGAGAATAATTATTCTGTTCTTAAACATGCTCTCCTGAGCAAATGGATGTCATAGGAATGTCTCTTTTGTTTCTCCTGCCTTTCTTGCTGCCACCTTTGTTTGTACTTTCATCTGTCCAAGGGTCTGAATCTCCTGCTGGGGCATTCTCCCAGAACCTCCTTCCCTGGAGGAGTCTATACTAAGTTCTTGGTGCCCTCTTCGGCAGCCAAGGGTGAAGGCCCCATAGAGGAGAGGATCCAGAGGAGCACTGAGGAGGCCAAAGAGGAAAAGGATGTGGCTGAGGCTGGGAGGCACTTCAGTTAGCATGGTGGGAGAGAACCAGTACCAAAGACCCAGCAGGTTATAAAATGTCTAGCAGAGGACGAAGGTCTGCAAGACAAGCAGGGCCAGTCGCAGACCCTGAAGATGAACATGGGGGCGATTGTCTAAGGAGCGGCAGAGGGCAAATTCACCGGCAGGGGCTGGGAACTTGGAAAATACACTCAAATGCAGAACCACTCAGCTTCTGAGTTGATGGATGGGCAGAAATAGTGAGATGGAGCTCTCCCCTTATAAGGAAGAGAATGGTACAAGCCCTCTTCCCCTCCCCAACCTGGGACTATACGCTCCCCTCCCACCAGAGATTATGACAGACGTGCTGCAAAAAAGGTTTCGATTGAAGTGCTGTTGTGTTACATGAAGCTACAAAGTCTATTTGAAGTCTTGTTGGTGTCCAAGAGCAAAGGAATACTGATCACCCTTCTCCTTAATTCTTGCCCAGCTAACTCCACTTCAGAGAATGATGGCTAGTGGCTGGTTAGAATTGAAGGCATTCAATAAAGTTATGTGCAGCATCAGCTGCTAGAGATATGGTTAGCAACTCACTTTTGGTTTGATAGATAGCTATCAAATTTACGAGGCTAGAGGCAATAGTTTTAGGGTACGGGTTAGGGCCTGGGGGTTGGGGTCTCACCATGGTTCCCCTTCCTTGTCCGGGGACTGGACACACTGAGGACGGTGCAGCTATAGCAGACGGTCATGGCAGTCAGTGGCAGCAGAAAGAGGCAGCAGAAGATGAAGAGGTGGTCTCTTGCCATCAAGCCTTGAAGCTGCTTTTGGTGACACTGAGTGAAGGGGACTGGACCAGCTCAGCAGACGGTGTGGAACAGAACAGCTGGAGTGGAGTCAAGGACTATTAGAACTGGTCTCCCTTTCCCCTCCCATGCCAACCTACCCACCAGTTCAACAGTATCTCTTCCCAATTCTTTTTTTTTTTTTTAATGAGATTGTTGAGAAAACTTGGGAGCTAATACAGTGCATAATTCCAATTCGTTCTTAATTTCCTGCAGTGCTGAGTAATGGTACATCCATGGTGCCATATTTAAAAGGTTAGGAATGTATCTTGAAAATCCCTATCTTCCTCTTAGGCTATGTTTGTTAAATCTGGGACTTAAAGAACCCTGTCTTCTCAAGTACTGTTCTAACATTGCATTTTATCAAAGGATATCTCTACCACCTCACCAACATTTTTTTGTTTTCCTCACCAACATTTTAAGCTGAACTTATTTTCCTGATGTGTCTGTGATTCTGTGGAAAAAAGAAATCTTGTGTAAAATGGGTGCTGCTAAAATTTCAGGCCATTTTGCAGTCACTGTAAAGTGACCTGTAGTAATAGTCATGTGTACAACTATAACGGTGAAACAGCGTTAAATAATAAAATGTAACATTTTCCAAGTGCTATTGGCTGCCCTTTCTCCTTTTTGGTAAACTGGGTTTTTGGTTTGAATCAGTAATGAGTATTTTTCAGTTGAGAGCTTCAGGGTTAGTACCTGAGTTTCAGGTAAAGTAGATTGAGTCACTACTAGTTTGATAAAAGGCAAGCTTAGTAGGTATCAAATTTCTAGATACAAGGAAGGCATTTGGAAAGTGATTTCAGCAGGCATGAGGGACTTTTAGGAAAGGTGAATAGTATGAGCCACAGACATACAATTTTATGAACTGCTTGGAGTTATGATCAGGCTATTCTGAGCTAGTTGGGAAGTGGTCTTTCCTCTTCCCCTATCTTGAGTCCATATGTTTCTGGCCGTTTTCTTGGGGGCTGGGGGCGAGATTTTGCACCATGCCTAGAAATACTTGACAGGTTGTGAGAAGGGGTTTAAAAATAGGCAGGACTTCCCTGGTGGCGTAGAAGACTCCACGCTCCCAGTGCAGGGGGCAGGGTTCAATCCCTGGTCAGGCAACTAGATCCCACATGCATG
>NW_020185039.1:0-2672 GCF_003031525.2 Neophocaena asiaeorientalis asiaeorientalis | reverse complement strand
GAATCACTTTGCTATACACCTGAAACTAACACAATTTTGTACATCAACTGTACTTCAATAAAAAAGAACATATTTATATCTATTTACATTTAACCATGTACTTACAAGCACAGACAAGGTCAAGATATTTGTGTACCAAATATAAGGGCTGAGCCTTACCCCTTTGATGTGACTGGAGGGACTAAAGTGAGCACTCTCATTTTTTACTTTATATCACTCCCTCAAAAGAATGCAGAATGAAGGCAATATTTACATTTTTCTCTCTTTGTTTTTTTTTCCCAATTTTCAGGTTTATTTAAATCTAAAAGGAATTAGCCAAATAATACAGTACAGGTCAGATAAATGAATAGGAGAAAACAAGAAAGGAGGGATCCTAAATGAGCATTACATGGAGAAAAAGACTGTCTCGTGTACACAAAAACATGTACACAGTTTGTTTGTGTACAATGGAGACGATAGACCAACTCAAGAAAATAACAAAATTGGAGTGTGTGGACAGATAATCTTATCACAAACGTAAGGCAGGAAGCTCATGTAAACCATGGGAGAAAACACAAGCAACAGTCTTTATAAAAATAATCTAAATAAAATTCCATAAACCAAAGAACATGTTTCCCTAAAATATTATGTAATCTTAGCAATTTTTTACATAATTTTTTGTTGTTTTTATTTGGTTTGGTCTTTTGGTTTGTTTTAGTTCAGCGGACTTCCTGGTAAGATTTAAAGGCATAAATCAGTCTCCAAATGTCAGCTCTACAGGGACAGAGGAGAGACATGCCCCACTGACCTGTGCAGAGAGAGACCAGGTATACTCAGTTTGGTTGCACTGCCCCAGGGCCTAAAGTTGACTTGGGGAAAATAGTGACTCTTCTTGCAGGAGCAAGAATTAAGCACATCATTAAGTTTTCCTGTATTAAGGGAGGGTGTGCCTGTGTCTATATATGGGGTGGGGTGGACATAGACTCACACACTTGCTCATGTCCGACACTCACCACATCGTATGTTCAAGAAGGCACCAGTGGGGCTTTCAAGGACGTCAGCTCAAAGAAGCCTAAACTGAGTTTTATAAAACCCAGAGAAATTTTCACTTCCCACAAATTCAAGTCAGGGCTCTCCTCAATACACCAAACCTACATCAAGCTTCCCAGGCTCCCCATCATTATTAGTTTATAAAGATTCATTGATATTCAATTAAGTAGTTCTAATGTTCTCAATGCCGCCCTAGACAGCACTTTATAAAAGAATGCATCCGCCCTC
Source organism: Neophocaena asiaeorientalis asiaeorientalis (assembly GCF_003031525.2). NCBI lineage: Eukaryota > Metazoa > Chordata > Mammalia > Artiodactyla > Phocoenidae > Neophocaena > Neophocaena asiaeorientalis. The sequence goes on along the minus strand of NW_020185039.1, from coordinate 1,415 downwards.
TGGAGACAGCTGGGGAAGCCAATTAGTCGGGCTAAATTTGCATATCAATCCAGCTGTGGAATGAAGTCAGCCTTGTTCACCAGTCACAATGTGAAGAGCAGAGAGAGGAATCCAAGTGCTCCCTTGTCCTTTATTCCCTCACCTCAAGTGAGCCACTGCTTTCATTAACAGGCTGTGAATACTGGGAGAGAAAACCCATAAATGCTCCCATTCCCTGCCAAGTATGCACTATCACTTAGAAGCAATTATTAATGGGGAATGTTTAATGCCCTCCCAAAGACTGGTACTAATTCACATAAATATTGTATCACTTAACAAAGGATTTTTGTTTCAGGGGTTGAAAAATTGGGTAATTCTATTGTCAAGTTAAACTTAAGTATAACTGAGGTTCAATTTTCTAATGATTCCATTGTATAGCAAGAATTCCATTCAACTCAACCAACATTTAATGCGTCACTACTATGCTAAGGTCCTGCGCAAGTACTAGAATGATAGGAAGCACTTTGATAAGGCAAAAACAACAACTTCTAATGATCACGAATTCATGGATTATGAGAGTTGGAAAGGTCCCTAAGCTTACTGAGCCAAACCCTAGAGATTTTCACAAGTTCTGCCACTAGAAGGTTCTCAGGACAGCCTTTCAGATCTCTGAGGCTATTTATTATTTCTCCTCGGGTTTCTCCCTTCCCAAGCTAAGCTGAAGCTCTTCCACATTCGGCAGAGCTCTGGGAGGCTTCTACACTGGTATTGGCTCTCTGCTGAACATGATGGTGAAGTTTGTCCCCATGCCCTCTAAGAGCATATTTCCCAGAACTGGACACAATACCTGAGAACTGTTCTGATAGGTCAGAGCAGGGCAAAATTCCCACCTCCCTCTTTCTAAACGACAAAGCAATTAGTGTAGCTTATCATCAGGATCATCTTTCAGCAGCCACAGTACACTGCTGAGTCACATTGAATTTTCAATGAAATTGAAATTAGCAGTATGGCGTCAGAGAAAGCACACAGGCTTGTGAATCAGATCCAGGTTTGAGTCACACCTGCAACATCAATTGTAACCTTGTGCAAGTTAATTAATCTCTCTAAACTTAAGTTTATCCATTTGTCCATATTAATCTTTATTTAGCATCCTTTGAGAAGGATCGTCATACCACTAGTAAGAGTACTTCTCAGAGCAAAGTGAGTTCAGATGAATTGTTGGATAAATTTAACAAATTCCCAGTTAAAATTCCAACAGGCTTTCCTGCAGAAATTGCAATATGATACTAAATTACAAATCAATCTTTAACAGGAGCAAAGTTGAACGATTCACACTACTTAATTTCGAGGCAATATAGAACTAGTATTATCAAGACAGCATGGCATACCTGAAATTAACACAACATTGTTAATCAACTATGCTACAATATAAAATA
>NW_020185038.1:0-2503 GCF_003031525.2 Neophocaena asiaeorientalis asiaeorientalis | reverse complement strand
GTGTGTGTGTGTGTGTGTGTGTGTGTGCGCGCGCGCGCGGTGGAGTGGATAAGTTTCTTTAAATGTACTATCTCCCTTGTGACTAAGAGCAGCAACTTGTTAAGGGTAGCAGTGTGGTTTGTGGCCATGGAACAGTTTTTCATCTGAAGTATACTGCTCCACAGGGAGAATTTGTTGACATTGTTATCATAACTTAACATTTTTGCATGTTTACTGTGTGCCAGGCACTGTGCTAATATGGAAATGTACATTATCATGTTTAATCTTCACAACAGACCTATGAAGTATATACTATTGTTATTCCCACTTTACCGATCAAGGAGCTACAGATCACAGAGGTTAAGTAATGTGCCAAAAATAACATAGTTAGCAAGTTGTAGAGCTGGAAATTTGAATCCAGGCAATTTGACTCCAAATTCTTTACCCTTAATGACTGTCCTATACTGCCTCCTTTGTATGTGGTCTATAGAGATGTATTTGCTGTTCAGAGTATTTGGATCTCTGCTACTTTTTTTTGAGTAAGGGGGAGACACAGGAGGTGAAATGGAAAATATAATGGGGATTACATCTCTTCTTGCTGATGTTAGGAGAAGCATCAGGTTGTAATGGAAACAGCTCTGGGATTAGAATAAAAAGATCAGAGTTTGAACTCTATATGTATGTCTATTTATAGAGAGATAATTTAAAAGTAATCTAGAAGCAATTGCTTGTTGCAGATTGTATGATTTTATATAATTACATATATAAAAGGTTAGATTTATAGAACAAGTATAATTTTGTGGTAGGTGATTATTTTGAAGAAAGATTTGTCTTATATTTGTAATTAGTGTCCATAATAATTTTAAATATACTGAACTTTTCAGGAGCGTGTCTATTGTGATAAGACAGTACGTGTATGTGGTAGAATACTTTGCTTAAGATGTTCAGCTCACTTCTTTTGTTTTACCAATTTACCCACCCATCATATCCAATTCTATTCACTCAACTGTCTCTATAACTTAAGTCTTGTGTGTGTATTTGTATATGTGTGTGTCCTGTGACTGTAAAGAGTGTGTACCTTTTTTTCCTGTGTTTTTACTTGGCTTTTGATGTATGTATATTCAACATATGAGACTCTACCTTGAGTTAAAATTGATACGTTGGTCAAGGTTGTGTCTGCCAGGTTTATCCACTGTAATGTCACTGTTTCTCCTTTTGTAATTACAAAGCGACCAGATTTTCTAAGACTATATGGGGCAATATTGCAAGACAATGTACATTTCTTGTTTCTCATCGTAGTTTTGCCTACTGTTTTAGCATCTGTTGAGGATTCTGACCTGAATAATTACTGCTGTGATATTTTTCAAATGGTGATCTTCAGTTATCAACATTTTCTGCATTTATTTGTTGAATTCTAATGTAACAAAGAACTTTACCTTCTTTTCTGTTTGTTTCTATTTATTTATTCAGTGATTTATTTATAATAGTATGGACTTATGGATACTTGTTTTATTCTATGAACTATAATGAATTATGCTATTTTTCCCTTTTTTGCTGAAATAACCCCAGATTTGGTCAATAGAAGCCCCTTCCAATTGGCTCCTGTGTCCTTTCAGTGTGTCCCATCATTTTTTCAGCATTCTCTTACATTCTGGTACCACAAGGTGTTCCAGACTCATTTTCTACTTTCCCTGCCCCAACCCTGGAATGAGCCATTTTTCTAAGGAGCTCTGATTCTTTTTGTTGAGTAATGGTATTTAGAGATCAAGATCTGGGTGCTTGGCATGCTCATTATTACTGGGGTGTCATTGCTTCTAGGCCTTCTCAGCAGATAAAACTAGGGAATATATGTATGTATACATAGACACATACCCACTTCTATATTTCTTACAAAACCATGAATTTGCACTGATATCTCTGATTCCAGTCCAAAATCACAGAATAAACATACCTCTTTGATACTATGGGATCTCGCTGCTTTCTGGTACCTCTCTTCAGGCATATTTTGTGGTCTTATACAGAGTCTTTAAGAAATTGCCCTCTGGAGTCAGATCTGGAGTCTGAGTGGAGGATGTGTGACCTTCGGACAGGTAGTAACCTCTGAGCTTTAATTTCCTCATTAGCAAAAGGGGGCCAGTGGTACCTATGTCACACATTGTTTTGAGGATAAAACGAGAGAAGTTATGTAAAGCGTTTAGAATAGTACTTGGCACATAGTAAGCGCTCAATAAGATTTCAATTAGATTCCATTATTGTCATTACAAACTAGTTATTGACTTGCCATTTCTTATTTCATTAACTCTCAAATTCTCTGCCTGATTTTCAAGGTCTAGCATGATCTTTCCCTTCATTCCTCCTTATTTTTCATTACATTTTACAATACACTCCCTCCATTCTAGCCTAGGTGAACTTCCCTATAATCCCTTGAGCATTACATACATTTTTTTGAATTTTATTTATTTTTTTATGCAGGTTCTTCTTAGCTGTTTTATACATATTAGTGTATATATGTCAATCCCAATCT
>NW_020185037.1:0-2655 GCF_003031525.2 Neophocaena asiaeorientalis asiaeorientalis | reverse complement strand
TGAATGCATATCACTTTCACACCATTGTAAAGCTGAAAAATGATGAGTTGAACCATTGTAGGTTAGGGACCGAGTATAGGCAAGTTAAGGCAAAAATGAAACATGGCAAAACAGGGACACCAAGAATCAACATCTGCTTTGAGGGCTTTTGGCCAGGAAGGAAATCATAGGCATGCGCTAGCAGCCAGAGGTGGATATGGGGTTAAGAGAGAGTATTTTCAGAGACGTGGTATAAAGGCATGTTGATATACTTCTGGGTTTAATATAAAGAGGGAGAAATTGCAGACCCAGTAAAATCCTTTAGTATTTAAGAGGAGATGAAGTGTGAAACACACGTGGAGATCTTGACCACAGATTGGAGCATGGGTGGGAGTCCCCTTGTGGATACAGAAGCTGGTGGGTTGGAGGTTTGGTGGAAGGAGAGACAGGAAATCCTTGCCTGGTAGCGTCTATGTTTTTAGTGAAGTCACTGAGAAGGATGATATGGACAGAGGGAAAAAGGAGACCAAGGCAGTGCTGGAGTCTCCAGTAAGTGAGGGGAGAGGCCAGGAGGGCTGTGATGTAAGTAGTAGTGAACTTTACTGGGAACACATTTCTCCCCTTGTAGGTTTTGCTTCCACAATGTGGAGGATAAAATATACTGACTTCTTTCCATATTTTTCCTTCTGTCTGTCTCTTGGTTTGTTAGTAATATTGGGTGGCTCTTGGGAAATTCCATCAGAGTGGATTTAGAAACATGGGTGGAATTGCTAACAGACAGCACAGAGAGCAGGAGGCAGTGTACACAGCACCAGGCTGTTTCAATGAAGATTTGGAGGCTCCACCAGAAGGGACATATATGATTTGATTTAATTACCTTGGCAACAAAAGCAGAAACAATTTACCTGAGAAGTTGTCCTACTTACAATGCAGTGCCTTGCTCTCATTGAATAGCAGAAATCTCCTAGACAGATTGAAAAAAATTGCTCAAATATTGTGATATTTAATTTTCCTCTCCTTAAATGGAGAAATGTAAATCAAAGTCCTACCCAAACAGAGTGACTAGGGTTTGGATTTTAACTCATGCAGTCTGAAAAATCATTGGAAATATTTAACAGTTCCCAGATAAGAAGTAGCTTTCAGGGTGGAAAGAACATAAATGACATATAGTTATCTGTTACTGTGTAATAAACTTCCCCCGAACCTGGTATCTTACACCCATTTATTATTTCACTATTTTTGTGGGGCAGGAGTTCAGAGTGGTTTTCTGGATGGTTCTGGCTCATGGCCTCATGAGGCTGTAATCAACCTTTCAGCTGGGACTGTAGTCTCATCTGAAAGCTCAACTGGGAGAGGGTATGCATCCAAGCCCCACTCATGTGGTCATCAGCAAGGTTCAGTTCCATGACACCTGGACCTCCCCATAGGTAGCTTGAGTGCCATCACGACATCCAGTGAGCTTCCCCCAGAACGAGTGATGGGAGAGAGAGGAGGGGCTACATAAGTTGTAAGTGCCAGGAGGCGAGGATTACTGGGAGCCACCATGGAAGCTGGCTACCACAGATGCTATGTTATGCCTCCACAGTACACAACGCCTTCATCTTATGGCTGTGTGACCTTGGAAAATCTAGTTAACATTTTTGAGGTACAATTTCCTCATTTAGATGGTCTCTATTAACCTTCTTTCTCTAAAAGAAATCTTCAGTCTAGTCCCCAAATCTTGTTTACCCGGATGGTTAAAAAGTGAAATTGCAGTTCTCACCTACCTTCTTAACTGCTGTGTTTTTCACTGTTGCCATCAATAACAACTTTGACAAGATTATAGGAGATTTATAAGGGAATATATACTAATCAATCAGCCATAGAGAGGGCTTTCCAAATTTTGTTAAGATATTTTAAAGTAAAAGATTCAAATAGATATTTGAGAATGGTTAAACCACTTGCATCAGTCATATTCAGGCTACTCATTATGTTTTTCTTAAAAAAATAAGAACTTTGTATCTCAATAAATCACATACCATATAATTCATCCATTTAAAGTGTACAACTTAATGGTTTTTAATATATTGACGGAGTTGTGCAGTCATCCTGACAATCGATTTTAAAGCATTTCCATCCTCCAAATAGAAACTTCATGACCATTAGCAGTTCCTCCTCACACTCCCCCACCTCCTGCCATAGGCAGCCAATAATCTATTTTCTGTCTGTACAGATTTTCCTGTTCTGGATATTTCTTATAAATTGAATTATACAGTAGGTTCTCTGTGACTAGCTTCTTTCAGTTAGCACGTTTTCAAAGTTCATCCATGTTGGAGTATCGATAATTTATTCTTTTAATTGCCTAATAATATTCCATTGCATGAAAAAAACCACATTTTATTTATCTATTAAACAGTTGATGGACATGTGGGTTGCTTCTACTTTTTGGCTGTTACAAATAATGCTGCTATGAACATTCATGTACAAATTTTTGTGTGGACATATGTTTTCATTTCTGCTGGGTATATACTTAGGAGTGAAATTGCTGTTTCATAGGTAACTCTATGTTTAACATTTTGATGAACTGCTAAACTATTTTCCAAAGCAGCTGCATCATTTTGCATTCCTCTCAGCAATGTATGAGGGCTCCAATTTCTCTACTTCCTTGCCGACTGTTTGGGTGCGTGTGTGTGTGTG
>NW_020185036.1:0-2667 GCF_003031525.2 Neophocaena asiaeorientalis asiaeorientalis | reverse complement strand
AAGGGAGGGGATGCAGAGACAAGGGAGGGGACCACCTGAGGCCAGATTAAAGGCGTGCAGGGTCTGCGTATACCCCATCCTTATTGGCAACTCCGCCCTGGAACCACGCTGTAAAACTCCTCACAAATCCTTCCGGGTTGGGACTCACAGTTTTTCAGGGCACGAGCCCGCTGTGTCCTCCTTTGCCTGGCAAAGCAACTAAGCTATTCTCTTCTACTTCACCCCAAATTCTGTCTCCAAGATTAGACTCGGCACCGGAGCACGGAGGCCGAGTTTCCGGCATCAGTGGTAGGGGCTGGGAGACGAGACCTTACACTGAACATGTAAGTACCTGTTCCGAGACACGGGGGCCTCACTCTGAGCAATGGTTCCAAGGAGGGCAAGGCTCCTGGGGTGAGAGGGGGTGTCAGGACGGGGCTGCAGGGCCGGGGACGGGGCGGAGCTGCGACCTCAGGAGGCAGAGTGTCCCCAGCACAGTGGGGGACTGGGCGTTACTGCACCCCCTCCCAGGTGTTTACTGGGCCCCTGCTCCGTGCCCAGCTCTGTGCTGCGTGCTGGGGCGATGGGGGAGCAGACAGTGAGAGGGGCCGGGCCAGTGACAGGGCCAGCTTTGCCTTCTAGAAAGCAGAGCTCTGATGTCGTCGAGGACCCAGGCGTCCTCGTGCGTGGTGTCACGGGACGGGCGAGCTACACCTGCCCGCAGGTGGCAGGTCTCACCTGGGAGCCAGTGACAACGGCAGGACACAAATTAATAGATGAGCCCATCATCAAGAGTTCAAACAGGCAAGAGAGATCCGAGGCGTTAGGAGTCAGGACAGTGGTTCCTTCGGGCGCCCGGGGGTTGGGGGTGGTGAGTGGGAGGGTGCTGGGGGCTTGGGGCCATTTCCCGGCGGTGAAGTGCCGGTGTTGCCTGACTTGGTGGCTACGCAGAGTGGCACTCTGTGGTGAGTCATCGTCGTACGTGCAGTTTCTGTAAATTTGTCGCCCTTTTTTTGTTTCTGGCCCCGTAGCACCACTCGCGGGACTTAGTTCCCCCACCAGGGATTGAAGCTAGGCCAGCGGCAGTGAAAGCGCCCTAACCACTGGGCCGCCAGGGAGTTCCCAAGGTTGGTACACTTTGATTGAAAACATCAAGCAGTTACATTTTGAAAGGAGAGCGATGCCCCCAGGGGAGCCCCTAGTTACCCCAAGGCCCGGGACCCCTCCAGGGTTTTTGGAAGGCTGAGATTTCCCTGTCAGTCATGGAGCCACTGGCCTGTCACCCTGAAGACTGGGGTCAGGTGTCACCGGGCTGGTCGAGGCCTCCACCGTCTCCAGGCCGGCTCCAGAAGCCTCTGGGTGGGCTCAGGTGAAGGGGAGATGGGGGCTTGAAGGAGATGGTGTCCTCTGTGGGAGCGGCCAGCCAGGGGAAGGGGGCTCCGACACGGCAGGTGGCATCTCGTGAGTCAGTCTGCCCCCTGGACCCCTCCAGCACGGGCGCCGGGCAGCTGCAGGAGGAAAGAACGTTCTAAGGCTATTTGTGTCCTAGTTACCACGGCAAACATGGGAAACAGACGAAATTCAACCAAACGGTCCTGGCGCTGGACACGACAGCACACCGTTCAGGTGAGGCTAGGTGTCTGCACCCGCATGTGAGTGTGGGCACGTGTGTGTGCACGTGTGGGCACGTGCGTGCCTCCGGGCACAGGTTACACAATGCACACGATTGGCTCTAAAGAAATAGCTGCTTTAGAGAGGGTGCTTCTGTGAATTTCAATTGGCTGTCTCCACAATGTCCGTTTAATTAGTGTGTTTTGAAGAGGAAATGAAGGAAAATTATAATTCATCCGAGAAAATGGTCGTACGTGCTCAGCTCTGCTCGTGAGTTCCGGGGCAGCCGCTCCAGGTCCACAGCGCCCGAGCCCAGAGCGGCCCAGACCAGCGGAGGGAGGGAAGAGCCCACGTGGCCGGGGGGGTGGGGCGCTGAGAGCGGGCAGAGGGCTGGTCGTGGGCACGTGGACGGGGGAGCAGGCTGAGGATCCCTCCCCTCGTGGACTTCGCCATCCAGGAGCTACGGGCGTGGAGACCTGCGTTTAAATGCTAACTTTGCCAGAATTCGCCCAGCCTGGGCTTCCCTACTTGTGAAATTTGTAAAAACGTGATGACTGTGTACCAAATAAAATGATGACCAAAAAAGGGCTTTATCAAGTGTCCGGTCCTAGAGGAACACGGCCACGATACTTCTTGAAGGATCCCGGGGCAGCTGTCTGTCCCACCTGGTCAGGCATCTCTCCAAGTGTGAACATCCTTCCAGCGGCCCGGGCTCGGTGGCACAGGGGACCGCGGCCTGGCACTCGGCCGATGTTCCCGAGCACCCCTGGATTGCTCAAGGTTGCGGTGCACAGAGGCCTCCCTGCCCCTCCAAGGCCCCTGCTCCCCACAAGGGCGCAGGCCCTGAGGCGGAGCCGCCCCTAGCCAGTGGGGGAGGCCTGGGGCTCCTGCCCAGGCCTGCAGCGTGCCTCCCCTCCACCCACCAGGCTCCTGAATCTCCCCACCGGCCGGAGTCCCTTCTGCAGGGGTCCCCCACAGCCATGGCTGGGGCCTGGGCTGGGAGTGCGGAGTCCTGCCAGCCCCCTCAGGCGCCAGTGTGCAGGGGAGCCAAGCCCCCTGGGGACTCAGGGGTGTCAC
>NW_020185035.1:0-2649 GCF_003031525.2 Neophocaena asiaeorientalis asiaeorientalis | reverse complement strand
TTTGTACCTGGGAGGGCCCCACAGGGCCCTGCTCAGTTTCAGTCTCATGACTATTACTGCAGGTTATGAGGTCTGTTAGATAAGAATTGTGTTTCTTCTTTAAAAGGAATTTTAGAGCAAAAGCTTGTAGAATCATAATATGATTTTACACATTTGAATAAAATCTGCAGATCTATATAGTTGGGCTGAGAATGTCAACCCCCTTGAAGAACAGTGTGACCATTTAGGGAGATTCTTATTATCTATTCTCTCTCTTCTCTCCATCATATACCTGTCTATTCTCCTCTCTTCTAACCTACTTATTGAATATCTTCTAGATTTATCATAGCAAAACATATGTTCACTTTATAATATTTTGAAAGAAAGAAAAATTAAGATGCAAACACAAAAACAAAACTACAACACTTGCCCACCAGAAATAACCACTTTTTAAATCTATAAACATACACATTCATAAACCAAAAGCAACCCCTGTAAATATTTTAACTTTTTTTTCCATCCAGGCCTTTTACTTCATCGTCTTAAGACCATAACCTATATGTAATATTTGGAATTCTTCTTTTCTTTTTTAAAATGACATTCATTCTATTAAGTTTAATGAATACATAAAAGCAAAAACTATTTAGAAATCAACCATAATGTGATATTACACCCCAGGTATAGTACTATATAACATTCATGTAAAAATAGGTGTCAGATAATATTGATAGATACTGCTTTGGAACTTGCTCCTTTCACTTAGGTGTGTTGTTCTATGGATGTCTCTGTGCCCCTTGAATTCACTCTTTCTTTCTCTGCTCTGCTGTCTGTCCCAGAGGCTGGGACAGACTGTGGAGTAGCCTTGCCCTCTGGCTTCCTGATAGGTCTGGTGAGAGGAAGCCTTGTTAAAAAAAAAAAAAAAGATCTGTGCTATGGACTGAATGTTTGTACCCCCAAATTTCATTCATATTTTGAAGCTCTAGTCCCCAATGTGATTGTAACAGGAGGTGAGGAATTTGGGAGGCAATTAGGTTTAGAAAGGTCACGAGGGTGGGGCCCTCATGATGAGATTTATACCCTTATAATAAGAGGAAGAGATAGGAGATCTCTATCTCTGTCTGTGTTTCTGTCTATCTATCTCTCTCTCCACCTCCTTCTCCTTCTCTTTCTCTCATGTGAGGATATTGCAAGAAGGAAGCCATCTGCAAACCAGGAAGAGAGCTCTCACCAGACACTGAATCTGCCATCATCTTGATCATGGACTTCCCAGCATCCAGAACTGTGAGAGATAAATGTTTGTTTTTTAAGCCACCCAGTATATGGTATTTTGTTATATCATCCCAAACTAAGACAGCCTGCACTATTCTATTAAGCAGCAGTCTATATTCAGTCTATATTCTACATATCTCCATAGATTGCTGTGTGTGTATGTATGTGTATGTGTGTGTGTGTGTGTACAGAAATTCTAACTATTGATATTCTTACCAATGAAATATTCAGCTGTTGAGCTAATAAGATGTAGCAGTTGTGACGAGGGATGCCCAAAAGAATGACAGCTTGCTGACAAAATTTGTTTTACATCTGTGTGATCACATTTCAAGTGTTCCCCTTTGGGGTGCTTGTCTCAGTATATAAGTGCCCTTTGTTGTGAAACCCTGGCTCGCTCATCCTTATCAACATTTGTCCAATTTCCAAATTGCCATGTATTTCTTCCTCTAAAGTTTATCCTTCACAGATTTCTGTTTTTCCCCTGCCACAATCTCCAAGGTGCTGGTGAAATTTTTGGCAGAAAGAGGACCATTTTCTTCTCCTGCTCTGTGATCCGAATGCTGACATTTTGCTCTTTGTATTAAATGCTATCTTCCATCCTCCCTGGCCTAGGTACTTTACCTCACAATCAGATATTCCCTGCTCTATCTTGTAATCATGTCCCAGGTTTGTTACATCCAACAAGTGATGGAGTTATCAGTACTGTGTTTTTAGGAAGTCCAACCATTTTATTTGACTTTTATGAGTCCAAATCATCAGCAGCTTCTTTTGTGATATTTCTCCACTCTTGATACTCTCACTCTCAAACACCCACATAATGAATTACTTGTTCTTTTTCATTCGGGCTTCATCTAGATGATTCTTGCCTTCTACATGTTGATCGTTGCCACTTTCTTGAGAATCTTCTTAGCTGAAGTCAAATCCAAAGGCTTTTCCGCTTTATCTTCACACTTGACTGATGTCACTCTCTTCTATGGGTCCATTACATTTATATATATGTGACATTCTTCCAACTATTCTCTGGATCAAGACCAGGCCATATCAGTTTTCTACATGGTGATAATTCTTTTGTCAAACTGCATTATCTATTGCCTAAGAAAAATGGAAGTGATAGGTTTCTTGAAAATCTCCTCTATAAGGTTCAAGGCCAGTCTGGGTAAGAACTACACAGAAAATGCTTAAGAAACTTCTTATTTTTCTTCATGTTTGATACAAAATTAAATTACTTTGAGCTAACTCTTTCCTCTGATTCTTCATTACCACTCTTTCTTCTACATCAATTTTTATTTTCAAGTTATCTTCTTTCCTTATTTTAGAATGGACTTGAGGACATGGAGAGGGAGAAGGGGAAGCTGGGATAAAGTGAGAGAGTAGCATCGACATATATACACTACCAAATGT
>NW_020185034.1:0-2532 GCF_003031525.2 Neophocaena asiaeorientalis asiaeorientalis | reverse complement strand
CTCAACCACTGCGCCACCAGGGAAGCCCTGGATATTTTTTTAAAAGAAAACCTTCTGCTATAAATATTGTCAAACTGATACATGATAAATTAACTATTATAACGAGCTCCCATGTAAATCCCACCCAACTTCAACTGTCATGAGCTCTTGGTCAGTTTTATTTCATGTAAACCTATTAATTTACCCACCCCTCCAGGTTTTCTTCAGGCAAATCCCGAACATGTTTTCAGTTAATCCACGTATATTGCAGAATATAGCTCTCCAAGATAAAGACTCCTTAAAAAGACTACTTTAGTGACACAATACATGCCATTATCATGCCTAAACAAGAGTTAATAATTACTTAGTATCTTCAATACTCACAGGTAAAGTTTCCCTTTCTCTCTTTTAAATGCTAATGTTTTCACTTTGTTTTCTTCAACTCTAGATCCCATTTAGACTCAGGCACTGCAGTTTTTCAATATGCCTGCTAATTCTCTGTAAAATTCACCCTCTCTTACTCTCTCTTTTTCTCATGAGAAATGAGTCCTTTGCTCTAGAGAGTCATCCACATGCAGAATTTTGCTGATTTCATTTCACTGGCATCATTTAACACACTCCTCTGTCCCCAGCCTGTCCTGCAAATTGGGATTCAGATCTTGTCTTCTTCTGGTTCAGTCTTCATAATTTGGCAAGAATGTCTCAGAGGCAGTGTCTCATTCGTCCATTGGGAGGTGAATACAGCATGGTTGTCCGTCTTTTTGTAAAGCGAGCAGATATTGTTGCTCATTGCCTAGAGCGCTTGCATCATTTGAGGCTGAAAATGGAGATATTTTCATTTTATCTACCCTTCTTCATTTATTAAATGGAATTCTTCTCCGATGAGAACCTTCCCTCATCCACTATTTGGTAACCAGTGTTACCATTCATATGCCACACACAGGATAATTGTTTCATTACTTGCCTCTGCTTACCCAATTTCCAAGTAATGAATCTATTTCCTAGCATTTGATCACGGTGACCATGAGGTCTTTGTTCCTCTAGAGCCACCACGAACCCAACATTTAATCACAGTTGATGTGTTTAAATCTGTTTTAGGTATTATTCTTATTGTCACTCAATTTGTCCCTGCGTGATGCAGACTCATAATCTGAATCTGCCCACACAGGGGCAAATGCAAAGCCGGCGCTCAGTCAGTGCGGGCTGGAAGTACGTCATAGAACTGAGCGAAGTGTACTGACATCACACTTTCCTGTTTTATTACAACATTATATTACTGTGCTCATCCCTCCACCAGATGTTTGGACCTGGCATTACCCCTTGGCTGTCTTTGTTGTGATGCAGGTATTACTACATTTGGAGACAGAAGAATTAAGACTCCCTCTCCTTCGTTGGACCTTTCTACCTTACTTGGGGGACACGTGACTCGACTAGGCTCATGGGTTTGATCATCTTTTGTCTTACAAAATTCATTTCCCCACATTACCATTAATTCTCACTCACACTGTTTACTCTGTGTTCATCTGTGCCATCATTTGCTATTGCTCTACTTTCTGGAACCTTGCATAGCTCAGATTTCCTCTTTCCCTGACACATCTATCTCCTCCATATCATTGTACCAGCACTCCTGTGGAAGTAATTTATCAGTAAATCTCCAGTGGCCTTACTCGGCTTCTTCCTCTTAATGGTTTTTCCCGTCATGGCTGTGCATTTTGAGGGCTGAGTGTTTGGGCCTTGGTCACATCAAAGACCCTTTGGCAACCAGCCTCCTTTTCTCCAAACTTCAATTTTCTGATTTCTAACCTGGGGCAAAAGATCTGGCCCTCCTGTGCCCTTGTGAAATGAGCTCCACAAGAGATTGCCAGAACATCATGAAGCATACAGAGTCTGGAATGTGTAAAACATTTGTACCCATGATTACTTGAATACAGGCTTGACTTTATCCCGTTACTCTGAGAGGTCACAGTAATCTTTACGCAGGAATTGCTAGGACACATGCAGCAATTGGTTGGCCATCAGGTTACTGTATGGAGATATTTTCCACTCGTTAACCCTCAGATAAGACTACTTTCTGGTTAAGCTACTCCAGCACTCGGCTATCAGGCAGTTCAGTTCTAGCTGAGTGTGCTTCACCAAATTTTATTTTTAATTTTTTATTGAGATATAATTGATGTATAACATTGTATAAACTTAATTTGGACAATGTGTTGATTTGATACATTTATGTATTGCAATATGAATGCCACTGTAGCTTTAGCCAACATCTCCATCATGTCACAGAATTATCATTTTATTTATATGCTTCACTAAATTTTATTTTAGCAGTTCTGTGTACTGGTGTAAAATGAACAAGTCTGAGTGACTAATAATCTCAGTTTTCACAGTTCTTCATATTTCCCATATTGACTGTGTGTGAATTAGTCTGAAAACAACAGGTTTATAGTTTCAGCTTTGGTTTGTAATTATATTCTCACCTAGGACTGGAAACATTGGATGGCGTGTGGTGTGGACATTGCGGGGATTAAGGACTGCCTTAGAATGGAGATACATTTA
>NW_020185033.1:0-2647 GCF_003031525.2 Neophocaena asiaeorientalis asiaeorientalis | reverse complement strand
GTCTCTGGACCCTCTCCACCACTCCCCGCACCCCTCCACTCCGACTGCCGACTTCCCCAGCCTCGAGTGTGTAGTGGGACAGAGACTGTGTTTATTGATCCCAGGGCCCATACTGTATGACTGGCACAGTGCCTGGCATACAGTAGGGCCCCAACAAATGTTTGCTGGGCAGATGAATGGGCGGGTGGATCTGTAGGCCTTGGACAAAAGGACAAAGCTGCCGACCGACTTGCTTGGTCAGGACGGGGGGTGGGTGGTCACAGACGGCAGGGCCACCTCCTTCAAGCCTCAGGTGCCGTGGGCCATCTGCAGGCCTCAGTGGTGGCCTCCTCTTTGAGTAGCCCAAGGCCTCTCCTTACCCCTCACCCAGCCCCCAAAGAAATAGAGACGTCCCTGGAAATACTGCCTCCCCACCCCTCCCAGCAGCCCTGATCAGGATCCTTCTCGGGCTCAGATGGCTGGTGCTTGGGGGCTATTGAGGGAAGAGGGTGGAGATCACATTTGTTATTTCTATTGGAAAGAAAAAGGTTAAGGGAGCCAGGGACAGGAGGGGCAGCAGACACATTATGATGCTTCTAGAAGAAGGCCAGAGTGAGTGGACCTGGGTCTTAGGTCAGTGTCTGGCCCCTTCTCTGGGCTTCCTTTGCCCATTGTTCTAATGAGGGCATTGGCTCTGCCCCCACAGCTGGAACCCTTGAACAAGGCAGAAGTGAGCCTCTCATGAGGGTACAGATGGTCACCTTGAGTGTAGGGATGGCAGAAGAATCAGTGGCTGAGAAGGACTCAGACCCCTCCAACCTGCTCAGCCCCCAAAACCGGGGCCTGCGAGTCAGATGGAACCACCGTGGCTCCAACAGCAGTGCCCGTCTTGGTGAAACACTCACTGCGTGCCAGGCCTGGTCCCACCCAGCGTTTCAGTCATTTCTCCCGACCCGCTGACCTGTGGGTAGCTATTAACGTCACCCTTAGGCAGGGAGGGCAGGCTTAGGTTCAGAGACAGACAGCGACTTGCTCAGTGTCACACAGCGAGCGCAAAGAAATTGGAAGCAGGTCTGCTGACCTCCCAAGTCTGTGCTCTTTAAGACCGTTTATGGTTAGAGCAGCAAAATGGGGGTTTGCAGAGGGAGATGATACTGTCCCATCGGGTGCTCTCAGCCTGCATCTGCTCAGACTCAGGGAGGAATCTTCCCTGGAGACGGGGCTGGCTGAGGTGACTTTCTAGCCCAGGCTACCACATTCTCCACCCCCTGCAGCACGGGACAGCGGCTGAGAAGTCACAGGGAGTGGACCTTGTGAGGGCTTCTGGCTGGAGTTCAGGGACGGGGGTCAGTGACTCCTGCTCTTCAACCTCCCTGCACACACGCACATGTGCGCGCGGGGTGCCACGGGCACAGGGTCGGGGTGTGGCAGCGGGGGGAGAGCAGACAGGAGGAGGATTCCTTGGAGACTCTTTTTTTTTTTTTTGAGACTCTTTATTTACTCTTTTCTGAAAGTTCTTCTCTCTGGAACAGCGACCGGCACCTCTTCCCGGGCCACGTCATGGGTCAGGACTGTGTCTGCTTGGGCTTGGGGTTCTTCTGGGCCACAGAGTCGTCTTTGGCACCTTCCTCCTGCCACTCAGGCTCCAGCAGCAGCAGCTTGCCCTGCACCGGGAGCTCCTCCGCCTCTCCCTCTGCCTCTCCCTCCTCCTCCCCCTCCGACGACAAGGAGAAGTTATCCTGACTCATGCAGGCCACGAGCTTCTTCATGGAGGATTCGTGGCCCCGGCCGTGGCCCGTGCCGAGCTTGGCACAGTGGGAACCCATCGCCCACTTTGGCTGCCTCTCTGGACTGGGAGGAAAGGCCACTGGTGGGGTATGGAGGGGCCGGCGAGGGTGGTAAGCAGAGCGCTGACATCACAAAGGGGGTGTCACCCTGGGATACCTGAGTCTGAGCCGACACCTGAACTCAAACCTAGGCTACCAGCTGTCCCACTGAGCCCCTGCCACATACGGGGCAGGACCGAGGCCAAATGCCGGGCCCACACCCGTGCAGCCTCGCCCTGCCGTGTTGCCTCCTCCATCTGGCCTTGTTTGCCCTGGCAAAAGTCCCCCTTTTAGCTGGGATGAGAGTTGGGGATAGAATTTCCAGAAGCAGGAGAGCACACAAACTCCTCCCCACATCCCAGAAGTATCCAGCCCAAGAGAGCTGCTGACAGTATGTGATGAAAAGTAGCCACGAGGGAGCCTTCCAGGGAGCACTGGCAATGTCTGGCTTCTTGACCTGTATACTTAAAACTTGTGCACTATACTTTTATAAAACGAAAGAAAACCCTACTCACTCTCTCCTGTTCTCCAAAATCACCCTTTAAAGGCAGCGGCTTGTAAGCTTTTGGGGCCACCAGCCTCTAGCTACACATGCCCACCCAGCACAGTTTCAGCCCGGGAGGGGGTTAAGTCACCTTGGTCATTTCTGAGCACTAGGAATCTGTTTTCTGACATATAATACAGATATTGTCCCAGATTCTCAGTGGCTGTGGTAGGCTGAGAGGAAAGAAACTAATGTACCCTGTGAGGTAGGTACGATTGTTACGTTTTACAAAGGGAGAGCAGGCTCAGAGAGGCTGTGTAACCAGCCCAGAGTCCCACAGCTAGTCAGTGGTGGAGCC
>NW_020185032.1:0-2606 GCF_003031525.2 Neophocaena asiaeorientalis asiaeorientalis | reverse complement strand
GCCAAAAATTTAAAAAACAAATAAATAAATAAATTTATTTTAAAAAAGAAATGGCATAATGACTCAAAAAAATCATAGAACAATATTCTGTCTACAAGAAACTTACTTCAAATTTAATAATATAAGAAAATTGGAAGTAAAAGGAAGGGGAAAAGATATATCATGCAAACATTAATAAAACCAAAAAGCAGGAGTGGCTACATATATATAGATAATGAAAACTTCAAAACAAAGAAATTACTGGAGACAAATAGGGACATTACATAATGCTAAAAGGATCAATGTACCAAGACACATAAGCATCCTAAATGTGTATGTACCAAGCAACAGAGCCTTAAAACATATGAAGCATAAACTGATAAGCAGAAAGGAGAAATTAGGCAAATCCACACTTACAGTTGGGAACTTCAACACCCCTCTCAGTAATTGATAAAACTACCAAGAGAATGATCAAGGATACTGTACAACTGAATAACACAATCAACCAATAGGATCTAATAGACATATATAGCACACCACCCAACATCAGATTACATACTGTTTTCAAGCATCCATAGAACATTCCCCAAAACAGGCCATATCCTGTGCCATAATAATGTAAAATAACTGAAATCATATAAACTGTGTTTTCTGACCATAATAAAATCAAACTAGAAGTCAATAATAGAAAGGCAACAGGAATATCACTGAAAACAGGCAGAAATTAAACAGTACACTTCTAAATAATCCATATGCCAAAATGGAAATATCAAAAGAAAAAAATTTAATACATAGAACTGAATGAAAATGAAAATACAGCATACCAAAATAGGTGGTATGCACCTAAAGCAGCGCTGAGAGAAATTTATAGCATTATACACGTATATTACAAAAGAAAAAAGGGACTCAAATCAACAATCTAAATTCCTACCTCCATTAGTACATAGAAGAGCAAAATGAACCCAAAGCAAGCAGAAGGGGGAAAATAAAAATGTATGAGCAGGAACTAATGAAATAAAAACCAGGAGAACATTAGAAAAAAATCAGTGAAACAAAAAGTTGGTCTTTGAAAAAATCAATAAAACTGATAAACCACTTGCAAGACAAAGATAAAAAAGAGAGTATATAGATACCTATCACTAACAAGAACAAAACATCAGATATCACTATAGATTCTTCAGTCATTAAAAGGATAATAAGGGATGACTATGAGCAACTTTACACTCATGAGTGCAATAATATAGAAGAAATGGACGAATTCTTTGAAAACCGCAATCTACTAAAACTCAGCCAAGATGAAATGGACCATTTGAATACACCTATAGGTGGTTATCAAAGAAATATTCATTAATAAAATATCCCTGAAAAAGAAATCTCCAGTCCTAAATGGTTCCATTGGAGAATTCCACAAAGCATTTAAAGAAAAATTAACATTAATTTTAAATCTCTTGCAAAAAATGGAAGATGAGAGAGCTCCTCATTCATTTTATGAGGACAGTATTACCCCAAATTCAAAATCAAAGAGAGTACAAAAAAAGAAAACTTCAGACAAATAACTTGTTAATTCAGATGCAAAAAATAAAATAAAATAAAGCCCTCAACAATATGTTGGCATTTCAAATCCAGCATTGTATAAAAAGAATTATATACCTTGACCAAGTGGGATTTATTCCAGGTATGCAAGCCTGGTTCAAAATTGGAAAATCAACCAATGAGATCTACTATACAAACAAGCTGGAGAAGAAAGAAATCATATGATCATATCAATTGACAGAAAATATGTTTGACAAATCCAACATCCATACATGATTTTTTTTTAATCTCAAAGATAGGAATAGATGGGGGGCTTCCTCAACTTGATAAACAGCATCTACAAAACACCTACAGCTAACATCATATGTAATGGTAAAAGGCTCAGTGATTCCCCCAAGATTAAGAACAAGACAAAGATGTCAGCTCTCACCACTCTTACTCAACAGACAACCAGAAATTTCAGCCATTGCAATAATGTGAGTAAAGAAAATAAAAGGCATACAAGTTAGAAAGGAAGAAATAAAACTGTCCTTATTTTGCAGATAGCATGATTATCTACATAGACCATCTCAAAGAATGTACCAAAAAAAATCTAGAACTAATAAGTGAGGTCAGCAAGGTTTCAGGATACAAGTTCAACACCCCCAAAACAATCACATTTCTAATACTAACAACAAATATGTAGAAACAGAAATTTAAAACACAATACCATTTACAGTAACTCCAAAGAAAATTAAATATGTAAGTATAATTGCAACAAAACATGTATTGTACATATATGCTGATTAATCAAAGAAGACCTAAACAACTAGAGAGACATATTGTGTTCAAAAACTGGAATACTTGACTTAGTAAAGATGTTCAATTTTCCCTAAATTGATTTATAGGTTTAATACAATTCCAATCAAAATCTAAGCAAGATTACTTGTAGATACATGCAATCTCATTCTAAAATTTAAATGGAAATTCAAAACATCTAAAATAGATAAATCAATCTTGAAAGATAAAAATAAGGAGGAAGAAATCACTCTACCTAATGTTAAAAACATACCGTATATGTTTTCCTTTGCTGTGCAAAAGCTTTGAAGTTTCAT
>NW_020185031.1:0-2633 GCF_003031525.2 Neophocaena asiaeorientalis asiaeorientalis | reverse complement strand
GTTCGATTCCTGGTCAGGGAACTAAGATCCCACATGCCACGTGTGGCATAGGCAAAAAAAAACTCTTTTCTGAATTCTTGCCAAGTTTTTCCTGCAAATTCTATTAACCACACAAAACGTCTTACTTACAACAAGTTCCAAAACACCATCCCCTTCATCAGCATTTTCTATCACAGTGGCTCCAAATCCAAGCTCTCGGATTAACTCGGCTATCATCGGGGGTTGTATGACAGCAGGGTTATATCTCACTTCTGCCTTCCCAGCCATCAGAGCCACAAGTACAGAATATATTCCTAGGAATATTGATAAGAAAAACAATTCAGATAACATTTCTCATAAAAATAATAATCTTATAATAGTTTTTTTTTCATTTAACTGTGAAAGGATTAAGTGAATCTGAAGAAATTTATTTCTTAACTTTTATACAGTATTGAGCCAAAATCAAATAAAACTATTTTAAGAGAAGGCTTCATTTTAAAAAACTTTTTAGTATGGAAATTTTCAAATACATACACACACACACAAAAGAGAAAACAACATAATAAACTTGATGTACCCATCTCTCAGCTTCAGTAATTATCAGTAACACTGGGCTGCTCTTGTTTCATATATATTCCTACCCACTCACTCTCTGCCCTTTACCTTGATTATTTTGAAGCAAATCCCAGATATCGTATCATATGTAAATATTTAAATACATATCACTAAAAGATAAGACTTTTCTTTAAAAAAGAACCATAATACCATTATCAAACCTAAAATAATTCCTCAATATCATCAAATATCCAGGCAATGTTCACATTTCCACAACTGTCTTACAACTGTTTAACACTCTTTGTTTGTTTGCTTGAATTGGGATCCAAATAATGCCCATGAATTGTAATCCATTGAGACCTTATCATGTAAATATAAAGTATTTTTAGAAACTCGTAAGACAGAGTCCTAGAGAAAGGAACTCGTGTACTTAGGAAATGACTGCAGTTGTAGCAAAGAACCCAAGAATATACCAACATACACATTACAATATTGCCAAATAACAGTAATTTCTTTCTCAAGTTTTATTGTCTGACACACACTAATCTAAAATGCTCTTATTCCTAAGGAAAAAAAAAGTGCCACACAACTTAACAAAAAAGTTCATTTTATGGCAGTCATGCTGTTCTCTGGTATAAGCATTTTGTTAACAACCATCCCACTTCTCTAGGCCAGCTATTGCTGTAACTGCCAGGAAGAAAATTAATAACGTGAAGCAGAAACGGCAGTTCTTTCTAGGAATCAGCAACCCTTGGTGGCTACCGGACAGGGAATAGGGATCAACAGTCCATAGGTTAGATCTGGGTTTTGAAAAAAAGAAAAAATATCCAAATATTAATTTAATAATAGTTTTTAATAAGAAGACAAAGTATCTAATATAAACTAAGTTTTCTGTATAAAAGTGGTTAAAAAATAAAATAAAATACTATTCTTTTCTTTGGAAAAAAATAATAGTTACACACTGGGTTTTGTGGGTACCAAATAATTCAGAAGATCAGATCACAGGAAAGTATCAGTAATAAGAGAAGGGTATAGAGAAAGTAGGAAAAAAATCTTCTTGCTTCAGTTGAATGTAATCTACAGCCAAAGAGAAAGAGAAAATCTGGTTTTTCAAGTTTCAAAAACATGTTTCATACTTATATAAATTATGGAAAAATTTTAAAATTCTTACTTCAAAATATAATTAGAACTCTTATCAATTCATTTTTAAAAATATAATGCAGATGAAACTGAGGGAAGACCAGTGTCACTTAATTAAAAAAACAAAAGTGAATGTAGTGACCCCAGCTAGGACAACGGTATGCCTAACTGGGTTAGGAGAAAGTAAAGGGGTAGTAGAAGGTAACTGGAAGTATCAGCTTAATGGATTAAAGAAGAAAAAAGATCTATAACTGTAATTTGTAACAGGCATTGCTTGTCTCATGAGAAAGGCTATTTCTGAACTGCCCCAAAAGAGTTTGTTCTAAAATTAAACAGACCCCTTGAAAACTTTTTGCTTTCATTTGCTTGCAACTTCCCTCCTGTTCTTTTTTAATCACTCAAAGTGTAATTTAGCCCTGACTGCATTATAATTAGATATAATGGAGGCTGAAATGAAGGACGCAGAAATGACAGAATGCAAACAAGATAATATTGAACTGAAGATGACTCTAGTGTATAACATACATTTTGTTACAATAATGTTCTGGCCTTTACATATAAGGTGATTCCACTGGCTACAGAATTCCATTATTACAGTATATACTTTGAGTTATTTCCCCAATAGTGGGGATAAGCTTATAATAATCATATTTATTCAGCCCTTCTGACTAACAGCATGTATCATTAAGACATCTTGGGCGAGGGCTGTTTGAGTACCAAACCTATGACTTCAGGCTCATTAAACATACTCACGTATCTCTACAGTTAACAAATCTACTATGCATACTGCAAAGTCCATTGATGTGAGTGCAAAATTTTAAGCTAAAACATCTGAGTGTGACTGATTAAAAAAACAATATTGTAGAATGGCTTGAAGATGGTGGACAAGAAGGACCTGCCCTCACTCCCTCCTGTGAAAGCACCAGAATCACAACTAACTGCTGAACAATCATCAACAG
>NW_020185030.1:0-2280 GCF_003031525.2 Neophocaena asiaeorientalis asiaeorientalis | reverse complement strand
AAAAAAAAAAAAAAAAAAAAAAAAAAAGGAGCCATAGAAGATGCATAAACACGTGGGTGCTGCTGTGTTCCAGTCAAACTTTACCAAAAATGCCAACAACCGCTCCAGACCACTGGTCTCCTTACAACTACTGATTCTGTACCTCCACAAAAAATGTTTGAGCAACTCATTTATTTATGTTTATTTATGAAAGACATATGTAATACTGTACTAACATATGTACGTAGAATCAAAGGGGGAGGTTTAAAATATGTAAGTAGAACTTCCTCACATTTTCTTCCCACGCCCCAAAGGACTGTCTTGTACACCCCACTTAGGGTGACCACACTGGTCAGTCTGACATTTGCAGGTGCTGTTTACTGAGCGCCACTGTGTGCCAACATTCTGCCTGGACCTCAGGACACAACGACTGACTAACCATATCCCCGACCTAAGGGAGCTGGAGTCCTAGGAAAAGGGGAGAGATATTTAGGCAAACACTGTGATGCTCTGTCCAGATTTCCCTTACAGGAAGAGCTGTTGCAGCAAAGGCTAGGAGTGTTGTGGACAGATAGGGATCCGCGCCCAGGGCCTGATCAGCAGTAGGGAGCCTCACCCACGCCCAATGACTGATTGCTGTGTGGGTATAAAGGTCATCTCCAGAGCTCCCTTGGGGTCAGCCAAGCTGTCCCTGGCCTGCCTGGGCCTGCCCTCTCCCTCCGCCCACTCAAGCTTCCTCTTCCCTTCTTGCCAGAAGCACTGATGCCGAGGGGACTCAGACGTGTTAACATGTCCGTGACAGACATATAACAACAGTGTAACGAAGTCTTTCAAGTGCATTCTGTTAGAATTTATGGAGGGCACAGATAATGGCTGCTCCCTTTGGCCTGGGGCACCTCGGTCTACTTGTATGTATGGGCGGGGGAGGCAAGGAGAATGGTTGTGGCAGAGGGAAAGTCATTTTTTAAAACTTCTTCGGGATGGTCTAGCCTCCAACCAAGTCTTAAACAATCCCTGGTGTTTGCCAGGATGGGGAGAGAAAGAGAAGAGCATTCCTGGCAAAGGAAGAAGCATAAGCACCAACTGACAAAACCACATGGCACGTTTGGAGGACCTGCAAATTTATGTTATGTCTAGATCACAAATAACTAAAGTAACAGAGACCAGCTGATGGTGTTTCTAACGACATTCTAATGAGTTGGGACTGTATGCCCCGGGTTCTTGCTACTAGTAGTGTGTTCCCTGGACCAGTAACAGCAGCATCACCTGAGAGCTCATTCCAACTGCAGAAACTCAAGCCCCATCCCCAGACCTACTGAATCAGAACCTGCATTTTAACAAGCTCCCCAGGTGATCTGTGAGCACATAATTTGAGTAGCATGGCTCTAGGCGACTGACACCTAAAGTGTAGTGCACAAAACCGTCTACTAAGGGTGTGGGAGGAAAATAGTGAAATATCTATTATTATTAATCTTATCTCATCCTTTAAAAAATCTATTTTGGCATATTTATATCCTATATAACGTATCAGTACAACACTACCTGCATATAATTTATAAATAAATACATACATAAATCGGAAGTGCGTGCTCAGAAACATCTGGAGACACCCCACACACTCTCTGGGCAACAGGAAGGCACTGAAGGCTTTTATGCTGAGAGGGTCATGATCAGATTCACTGCTCAACAGATTACCTGGAAGCCAGTGGCATGGTAAGCTGACTGGAGGAGGGCAAGACAGGAGGTGGGGAGATCTGTTAGGTTGGGTTTTTTTTAGATTTTTGATTAGGAAAGATTTTTTTTAGACTATTTTTAAAAGCAGGTTTTAGGTTCACAGCAAAATTGAGAGGGAGATACAGAGATTTCCCATATATTCCCTGCCCCAAATGCATAACCTTCCCCGTTATCCACATCACTCCTCAGAGTGGTACATTTGTTGCGACCGACAAACACATCATCATCACTTAGAGTCCATAGTTTACGTTAGGGTTCACTATTGGTGTTGTACACTCCGTGGGTTTGGACAAATGTGTAATGACATGTATCCATTATTATAATGTCATACAGAGTATTTTTCACTACCCTAAAATCCTCTGTGCTCTGCCCATTCATCCCTCACCCCACCTCCCAACACCCTGAAACCACTGATCGTTTTTCTGTCTCCATAATTTCTCCTTTACCAGAATGTAGTTGGAATCATACAGTATGTAGCCTTTTCAGATTGGTAAAATGCACTTAAGTTTCTTTCATGGCTTGATAACTCATTTCTTTTTAGCACTAAATAATATTCCATTGTCTGGA